>NC_056469.1:6288718-6573635 GCF_008729295.1 Plectropomus leopardus | reverse complement strand
ATATATACACATACACACACACACACATACACATTGTAGGATTTCAGATAATGCAAATACAGTGAAGTATATGAATATTTATCACATTTTATTTTCCATAGTTAACATCTGTGAGGACTGGATTGTATGACTTGTAAGATAGCATGGTCACTCATTAAGTGCATTGTGAAAATGTTTTTTTACACAGTAAATATTAGTAGTTATCACCTAGTGGGAATATAGCCTCTCAGTGTGCCCATTTCCAGGTGATATGTAAAAAGCACCACAAAAACTTCTAAAATGTTGGATTAAGTTTGTCAAGGACACTTAAGCAATTAAGTTCTATACTTGCAGTGTTCAGCATTGTATGTGTACTTTTGGGTTAGCGACATAACTACAAATAAACATTTCTACATGTTTAAAAACATGTTCTACCTTTCTAACATTCTGTTTTCTGTCGCTAACACTAAAGCAGAGCAGCTCCTATCCGAGGTCAAAGGTTACCATGTACCTGAGGTCATGGCTACCATTATTCAAACATGGGAGAGTGATGCTTATTATTATATGTAGTGATTAAAGATGGATTCATATTTTTCTTGTTTTCCTGATGTGACTTTCGGCTCACCGTTTTGCTTGATGTAGGCCTGAGAAAACAAAACAGAAAAACCTTATATATTTGGGACTGTCATCTCTCACTTGCTGTAGAAACTACTCATTCTGAGATGTAAATACCCAACCGACTGGCCAAAAAGCAGTGTTCATAAATACTGCTGATTATGGTTTTAAGCAGAATGAAACTAGAAACAAAGTATGAATATGCTAAATTATAAGCCATTGTTTTAGACTAGTATGTTTTCCATACATTAGTAGCAATCCTTTGTCATGGGTTTAAATTACATTCAGACTATTACTGATACTATGTTATTAAACTCTTTCTAATTACAAAGGTAGAAAAAAACAAAAATAGAGTTGGTTATGCAAAGTGTCAGCAGCTATGTAAACAAGTCTCCAATACTCAGCAACAAATTTTGGTTCAAAGTTTTTTTTTAGTTCCCAGAATGCTCTTTTTAAAGTTAGGATAACATTCTGTATAAACCTCAAAAAATGTTACTTTTTTTCTATCAACGTGTCACATTACATAAAATTTTCATTAAAAAATGGTCTGTTATCTCAGGCCTCAATAGCATGTTCTGAATGTTGCTTTGCAAATGTTCTTCTTTTGTTCTCATGTAACATTGTAGGAAACTTTTTTATAAAAGAACATCATATGATCTGTCACCGCTCAACATCACCAAAACATTCTCAGAATGTTGCAGTTATAATGCTACGTCTTAGTCAGTATTTAAACTTATAGGAACATTAATAGAAAAATAACCATCCTTAAAATGTTCTTTGAACATTAGAATAAAATGTTTTCTTTAAAATATTATTTCAACTTGTAGGTAACATTAGGCAATGTTGTGGGAACATTCCCTGCTAGCTGGGTAGTCTTACCTCCATCTCCTCCAAGGAGGCAGAACCATCCTCGACTTTCTGTCCAATGCCGTGGCTGAAGCTCGAGTATCTCTCCTGTTTGAATCACAGAAAACAAACATAATGTAGAACGATTCCTGATGATACTGTACTTGAAAATCTAACTCTATTTTACCATGATTCTCCAATACACATACCTTAACCATACCGGCCATGATCCCGTCCTCAATGAGGCGAACAGCATTTCGGAGTCCTCTAGCGAAGGCGTCCATGGCTCCGATGTGAGCGATGAACAGGTCCTCCAGGTCTGTGGACTCCCTGCGCACCTTAGCATCAAAGTTCAGGCCTCCTGGCTGCAGGCCACCTTGTTCAATGATGGTCTGGAGAAGATTAGACATGAAAGAATAACTAGGTTCCTGTATCACTGTTCTAATCTACAGTCACCTTGTACAGCAGTGAGCCAAAGAATTCATTTCAAAATCTAAATCTTCTAAATATACATATTAACTCAGTGTGCAACATGTATACGGACATTAAAGCTGCATTAATCAATATTTTATATAAACAATGAATCAAATTACTATATATATTGTGAAAGGGTTCTCCTTGCGATAAACACAACAAAAATATGCAGGCAAATGCCTGACCAAGATCTGTGATCGAGTCGTTGCAAAAGTTAAATTTATTGGGAGATTTAAATACAGTGTTTGGATCTTTTGTTTGATTCTTATACTTGATTAATTTTGGTCAGCCAACCTCACAACTTAAATTCAACCAAATATGTGACAGCTGGGAAAGAGGAAGGCTGTGTTTGCATGATCAAACAAGTCCCCCACAAACTGGTGGCAAATATATATATATGTGTGTGTGTGTGTGTGTGTGTGTGTGTGTGTGTGTGTGTATGCACAATGGTACATGCAGCTCCATACGTTCAACTTTTTCTTGTTTTGCTGTGATAAACAACATATGAGGACATGGGCCCATGTTAATGGACATGTAAACAGCAATATTCATGGAAAATACATTTTGAATGTGGATGTCTTTTTTGTAATGATGGTGAAAACCAGGATATTTTGTGCATGTACACATAGTAAATGTCCCCTTCACAAACATCACTGACAATAAAGTTCTGATACAAATGAAAGAAATGAGCTGACCTTCATGACCAACGTGGTGTTCCTGATGTCCATGGGGAACTGGTCTGTGTCCCACCCCAGGTCAGGAGAGCCAGTGTTTGAGTCAACAGAGCCCAGCATGCCAAATCTGTTCACCAGCAGGTAAAGATGACACATAGTGTAAAAAGATCATAGTGTTAAAGATATTGTGGATGCGCCGAAACTGTGTTGCAGCAACATTTTGCAAGAATGTTGAAAATGTCTCACGCAGAGGCCGTGACAATATCATGTTCGTAAGAGTGTCCTGCCAGGGTGGTGTGGTTGGGCTCTATGTTCAACTTAAAGTGGCTCTCCAGACCAAAATGCTTCAGGAATCCTATAACGCTCATAGCATCTGTGGAAGAAAGTGACGTGCAACAATGCATCATATACCTCCTGAGATGAGAGCTTTTGTTAGGTAAACATTTTTCCTTTTCCCTAGCTATTTGGCAGAAGTAAAACCAAATAAGATTTTAAAAAATAAACATTGTCTTTGAACAGTAAGTCACTGAGGGAAAAAAATGATGTCCTCATATGGGGACATCGGGTTTATTCTTAAAAATCACAAGTAAGAATAAAACTGATTAGTTCAGTGTCTGAAAATTGTCGTGTATCATTTCTTTTCTAACTCTTTAGGTAAGAGGGTCACTGTTAAAATGCAAAACTGTTCAAAACTGGTCATTTCAACACCTGAACATGGTTTTACAAAAGCTAAATTGCAAATGCAACCTATCTAATAGCCTCATGATTTGCTCATTTTGTAACTCTGTATATGAATTTTCCGTGCTCTACATTCCGATCTAGAAATGTCTTTTTTTGACTGTCTATCCTAAATAGCCTGTGTGAAATGCTGTGACTATAATAAAGTCCAAATGTCATCCAAAAGGCCTGACAGTATTGCTAAAATTGCTCAATGTGTATGCTATATTAAACTAAAAATCATTTTCAACCATATAATTTGATCATGATTTGTACAATGTACCATGTCCACTTTTGTGTCAGCTGTAGACTGACTTTGCAGAGATGGCTGTTTTTACATAGATTGTTGTAGTGTGCTTTTGCTACCACTAGATGGCACATAAGAGTGTCCACAGATGAGGAAAACAGGTCTAAGTTGACCAAAATGAAGTAAAAGGTGCCACAAATCCAAAATGTAATGTCTTGGGAAGTTAAGACGGTAAGATTCCACTGCATATTTCTTTTTGTAAACCTTACCATAGTCATACTGGTGTTTGCAGGGCTCCTTAGGCTTGGGTTCAATAAGAAACTGACACTTAAACCCAATCTTCTCTTTGTACTCTGGTGACAAATAAACAGACATAAAACTGAAACTGTGAAACCAAATTTCTGGAATCAATCACGTATTCATGTGCACACTTACTGACAGCCATTTTGAAGAAGTTGGCCATGTGCTTCAGTTCAGCAGCGACGTCGGTGTTATGGACGGAGAGGAAACCTTCCCTTCCTCCCCAAAACACTGAGGAGACAAATATGCAATGCAGTAGCAACACTGCTACATCCAAAGCGCATAGTGATAATTTAGACACAGTCACACCATGGAGTCAGTCATACCAAAATTTTCTGCACCCAGCTTCTTTGCAATATCCAGCCCCTTCTTAACCTGAGCGCCGGCGTAGGCCAGAACATGACAGTCAGGGTTGGTGGCTGCACCGTTCATGTACCTGTCACATAGATAGATATTTATTTCAAACATGTAAAACAAACAAACAGAAAAAAATAAAATTAAATAAAATGGCAATAACAAAAATGGATGATAACCTATGCAAACAACTCAACAAATAGATTCAAATAAGCAACAAGAAATTGCATCTTACATGTTTGAAAAGGATTAGGAGAAGGTATTTATTATTTCCTACCTGTTCTCAGGAAATCAATTAATTATTTTTTTTAACTTCATGTCTAACATATATTCACACTTACATATTTACACACACAGACTTACAGACACGCAAACATACACAGACATATCCATATACACCAGGGGGTCGACAGATTAACGGCCTGGCCGATTTATCAGGTTGATATTTGACATTTTGTTAATTATCTGTATCCTATTTTATTTTAATGATCGCCAATAAAATTAATTAATGAAAAAATATGCGTTTTACACTCAACCAACACCAGGAAAGGCAGTTTTTTTAAGTAAAAATAACTAATACATGAAAAGAAAGTGTCAACATGGGAGGAATTTACAGTTTGTACAACCTCAGTGAGCTATTTTTATTCATTCATTGTTTAATCTAAATTTTCAGTGAACTGTATTTTCTAAAAAAAGTTGTAGGGAACTTGCTGTATATGATGTGGAAAGGTCTTGACTAAACATTTGCTAAAGACATCTGAACAAAGTTTTGTGTTGGAGTTTGATATATTTCAAATTCTAAATATTGACAGAAAGACTTTCATTTTCATTGTAAATGCATAAATGCGGTTTAAAATGTCAGTTATCATCTTATTTACCACTAACAATTGGTATCAGTATCAAACCAATATTAGTCAACCCCTAATATATATACATACTATATACATACACGGACATGTCCCACTGAATTTATACATATACAGATATTCATATATATTAAACATAATATGCGTACATACATACACAATCACACACACAATATATAAGCAATAATTCAAGTTGTACGTACAATGCAGATGTCATACTGTGTCATGGACAGACATTACCGTCTTCAAAGTCTCTGCTCATTTTTATACCTCTGTAAAATAAAGGTTTTGTGCGTCTTCCTTAAACAAGTAATGTTTGTGCATCACTTGAGTTGTTGAAAAATAGGTGTATATATTATGTTTTTTTTAAGTTTACAGCCCAAATGAGGAAGAAGTTTTTTCCCTGCTAAACCCCGGGATTTGACTGTCAGGTTGTCTGGATAAAACACTGACCTTGGGTGGGCAAAGAGGTTGCAGGTGACCCACAGCACCTTGATTCCAGTCTGGCTCTGCAGCTGGAGAGCCAGGTCAGTGATTTCATCCAGATTCCTGTTGGACTCCTCCAGGGTGGAGCCCTCAGGAGCCATATCCCTGCAGGACACAGAGGACGGACATTGTTCAGAATGTCATCATGCACAAAAAACATCGAATACTAGTCCTTGTTAGATTTCATTACTTTTAAATACGCTTTGATTCATTTACTGCTGCTATTTACACAATAGAGGTGGACAAAGAAGGATTTAAAGGACACCATTATGTCCTGCAGGTACTGCAGATCATCTAATACTCCATTTAAACCATCATTCACCTAAATGTGAAGTACATGTAATTTCATGATGCAAGACCAGAGAATACATTTGGCATAAAAATGATAATTTTCAATTACCTGTCATGAAATGTGTAATATTTCACCTGCGAAAACAAGCAGATGTCAAAAAGGAAACACAGTAAAACATGAAATCAACCTTGTGAAACTGTGGTTTTCATTGTAAAATTGAAGTGGTTTTCCTCACGCCTAGCTTGGTGAAAAACTCAAAAGCAGCCCGGAGTCGACTCTTGGCTGCTTCCATCGAAGTTCCTTCATTCCAGGGCCGGACGAGGGTCGGGAACCCAAAAGGATCAGCTCCTAAAAAGGAAGATAATATCTGTTAGCCTTAATTAAAGATGTGTTTATTTAAAACAAGAATCTAAAAAAACATAGAAGCTAGAACAGCACATAAGACAATACCAGCCAACATTTGTATATGGTATACGGGGCCTGTGTAGGTAGTATTTTCAATGGGTTCCATAACAGCCCTGTGCAAATTACCTACGAGGGTGGGTTTAATAAAGTGGGTATGAACCCAAAATGGGCAACTTATCTGGGGCCTGCTTGGGTGACTCACCCATGTAGAAAATTTGCATGGGGCCAATATGGACCCCATGGACAATCCCATATAGGGCCTCCCCTTTTTTTAAAAAAACCCTTTTTACTACCCAGTTGGGCCCCACATACAAACTTTGGCTTTGATAACAAGTATGAGTATTAGGCCAGGTGTTACAGTACCAGTGCCACAGAAGGAGTGCCAGTAGCAGACTGAAAACCTCAGCCAGTCCGCCATCTTCCTCCCCATCAGCACCTGCAGAGAAACACTAATCTCAGACCAGCACCCTCACAAAACAGTTTTCAAAGATGGCATTCACATGATTCTACAAATAAGCAGAGGGCCATTGCACAAAACTAGGATAGTGGATTAAGCCAGGATTTTCCAGGTATCCAGGCTGAATTTAGCCTCAACTTGGTTGCATGAAAGTAGAGGCACATAAATTACCATGGAGATTTATTCTGTGCAGCTCGCCTGCTCCTGACCAGGCTAACAGCCAGGCTTGTTTAATCCTGGTGCCTGATTTCTTCAGTCAGCTGTCACTCTGATCTGAAATAAACATCTTTCATAATTATTCCATGGTCTTTTTGGCCTCTTTATTTTTATTCCTTTTTATAAGGCTGCATTAAATTAGACTTCCACTCTGTAATTCATTAAAGTACTAAATAGTACTGGATATCTAAATTCTACTTTTGTGCAATAGCCCCCAAGTGTGCAATATGTATAATAATAAACATCATCGTGTGTGTGTGTGTGTGTGTGTGTGTGTGTGTGTGTGCGAGCATGCGTGCGTGCGTGTACCTCCTCTGCATTGTAGTGTTTGAAGCACATGACATCTCCAGGCCCAGCACTGGGTAAATATGGGATCTTGGGAATGCCTGCGTGCACCATAAATGTTGTGCAATATTGAATGAAACAGACATGTTGATCTCCTTCAGTCATGTGACATAGAGAACACATGCAAGCAAAGTGATCGTATATCAGGGCGCAGAATATCACACTGTAAAAACAGTTTTCACACATTCAGCGTTCATGTGTTGTATCGCCTGCACGCAGCCTGCTGCTCCGTCACACACAGCGTCCTTCCTGACATCTGCTCTCTGCAGACTAACTGTTGTGTGCTGAACTTTTGCAGAACAAGGCCCTCATTGTTCACGGCATTCCGGACACTTTGTCCAACACGCACGCACACATACGCAGCAGACAGTAAACAGCACTTGAAACAAACGGATTTACCTATGAAGAATTCCCCCTGCGCTGCCATTTCTGAGTCCTAACTTCCTCTCACAACAAGCAGACAGCAAGTTTCCCCGGTCTGTCCACGTCCCTCCTCCAAAACAAAGAGTGCACTTTCCTGTCTAAACACAAGGTGTCACTAAATCCCCTTTAAGACCAGACGCTGGCATGCATGTACAAAATACAAAATAAATGTGTGAGCTAGAACATACAGCAGATGCAGTATTGGATGAAGTACCTGAAGGCCATAAATCGCCCCTGTGACTGTTTTAATACAAAATTGACAAAATTGTTCTTATATATTCATGTGTTATGCATTAAGCATTTTAATATTGTAGTTGGTCAAGGTGGCGTAAACTAAACTTCAAAGTATAATATTTCCCTTTGAAATGTTGTTAGGTAGAGGCATAAAGTGACATGAAGTGGAAATATTCAGGCTAAAAGTAGAGTACTACTTAAGCAGAGTGCTTGAATAAATGTACTTAGTTATTTTCTACCACTGTTTTTCACTTGTTACTCCTCAGCCCATTGAAATATACATATTATATTATATTATATTATATTATATTATATTATATTATATATGTAAATAACCGATGAAAAACAGCAGTGTCTGCTCAGGGCCTGAGGGAGCTCTATTCAAACCAGGATGTGATGTCATAACATAGAACACAGTGATGCTCTGGAATCATAGACAGTTCTGACAGAACTGATCATTCCTTCAACTGACTTCAGCTGAAAGTGCACATCTACTGAGACTACACAGACAATTTCTGTTGGTTTTCGTTCCTGATTCTACATTTGCATTGAGTTTGCTTCAAAACAATTCATGGCATCGAGTAATATGTCAGGTAAGCTGTGAATTGCATAAAAAAATCAAATCTATTGAACTGTAAACGACTGAGGAACACAGAAAACTCATAATTTAGGCATGTGAATATATATTTCAAATTTTTATGGCTGTGAAATAAGAAATGTGCCTTTTATCAATTGATACCTACATTGCACACATGGATGTATATTTTTTTAAGTAAAAATAGCTAATTGTTTGATAAACATTTAAGTTTTTTACCAGTTGTGTTTTTTTGATTAATATCAGACTGTAATGTCAGTACCAAAATACAGAAATAGTATTTGGAAATATCATTTTTTGGATCCTAAATCTTGTAGGATAATTTGGTGCACTCACAGAGTTTGCATGCTTTTTTGATAAAATCTAAATCAATCTGCATTTATTGTACTCAGAGAAATGTGGTAATATCAATGACCTTTTGTACAAACTGTTGATGGGACTCAGTCTATCTTGATATTTTGTTCCTTGTAGTACAAGATTAGGTCTTTATTTTTTATTTTTCCTTTTTTTAGACATACTGATGCACCAGTGAAATGTAGTTTATGCACTGAAAAGCTGAAGTGACAAACAGTGACTGAAATAATGTCTTATTATATTTTAATTGGTGAAAACTTGAGTTTAATGATGTTGAGATGTTCAGAGGCTGTTTTAAATCATTTTATGTACAGTACGCAGTGCAGGGTTGCATTCAGGCACAAAAGCATCAAGTTAAAAATGTTATCTTGCATTAGAAATCAGGACAAACACTGTGACAGCCTGAAAAGTCTAAATGTGTGTAGTACAGATGTGCTGTTAGATGTTGTGTTGATGTGAAAACTTTGAACTTCACATTGCGTCTGTCTCCTCTCTGCTCTCAACAGATTTCCCGATACACGAGGGAGCCCTGCTGGCCTCTTGCTTTGAGGTGCAGGCTTTTCTCGGTGAGGGCACCTTTGGAAAAGTCGCCAAGTGTTTGGACCTCGTGACCAACACAAAGGTGGCTGTCAAAATTACCAAAGACAACCCTGTCTTTACCGAACGAGCACTGGAAGAGGTAGAGTAAAAGCTTTATTTATCAAAACTGAAGTAACATGTTAAAATATTTTCTGTACCTTCTATCTTAAATCATTGCCATGTAGTTCATCTGTAAGGTGACAGCAAACACTAAAAATCGAAATGTTTTTATCTTCCACAGATAAAAAATTCTCAAACAGCTGCGTACTCTGGATTCAGACAAATGTAACCTGGTGAAGTGGAACGGCGTCTTCCTCCATGGAGGGTTCATTTGTCTGGAGTTTGAGCTCCTGGACCAAAGTCTTCATGACTACACAAAGCAGAGACCTCACCGCTCTCTGTCCATCAGTGATCCGCCCAGTGGTTCATCAGGTATGTGCAGCTGTCCTCTCTGCTGTTCTCAGAAGGATCATTTTTCAATTCAATGGATAATCAGGACTTAATGATGTACACTGTTGTGACCTAATGAATCTCAATATTTGTGTTTGTTTAGCTGACCACAGCACTGTTCCACCTTGAGACCCTGGGCATCATGCACGCTGATTTAAAGCCTGAGAACGTGATGGTCGTGGACCGCAGGCAGCAGCCGCTGCAGGTCAAGCTCATTGACTTTGGTCTGGCCCGCTACACGGCTGATGCTGATTCAGCATCATGTGTGCAGAGTCTGTGGTACAGGTAAGTACAGAGAGTGAAGACAAGAAAACACTTTCTGTGACTTTGTGTCTCCAGTTTAGTGGCCAACAGAAGACGTTTGTGCCTGTAATTAAAAAAAAAATAATAGGGGTCTATCTTTACATGACGCTGAGTATATTTCTTTTCTGTGCTCAGGGCTCCAGAAGTCATTCTGGGTCAGCTCTTCACAGAGTTAATCGACATGTGGTCTCTCGGCCTGGTGGCTGCAGAACTTGCTCTGGGCTACCCGCTTTTTCCCGGGAACCACGTATACGACCAGATGAAATTCATCGTGGACGCTCTGGGACAGCCACCAGATTATCTGATGAACTGTGGACAATACAGCACGTGCTTCTTTCACATTCAGGGCACCTTTTAACCAGCAGACCTGGAGACTGAAGGTATGTTTGTCTGCTTAAGCCAATCACCACAAAAAAGTCTGGCATTGTGCGCATCTGCAAACCACAGAAATGCTGCATTTTAACATAGTCATATAACAGATATGTTGAAACTCTGAGGCTTAAGATACCTGATTTAAGGTAATCCCCACTGGGAAAAAGCAACAATGTTACGGTTAAAAATTAGTCGCTAGTAGTGCTGTCCTGGTATTAAACACAGCAATGTACACAGCAGTGTCTTGGTAAATAAGGAATGCTTTTCACGGCACTATCTCAAGTGGAAATTAGCAATTGCTAGATAAGAAACACTCATGTTTGGTGTCTAAAAAGCTGCTATAAAAATTGTTTAGTAACACAATAAATTTTGTTTGTTGGTCTCAAACAGTGGTCTGCAGCCTGGCACACCATCCAACATCCTGACCAACTCCTAGTGAGAAAGTCAGCTCACATAGGCTTATCACTTCACTTTAGAAACATTGATATGATACATATGAAACATGCAAATGTAATGTACTTGTGGTTTGGAAATACGTACATTGCCAACAGTGTAGTGAGGTGACTGAGCTCTGTGTCTGTGTGTCTGTGTGTCTTTCTGTCTGTCTGTCTGTCAGAATAAATGATGTAACCTGAATACTGTCTCTCTGCAGTCTCCTGAGGAGTTTGCCAGACAGACTGGGCATCATTTCAAAGACACCAGATGTTATCACTTCAGCTCTCTGGAAGCCTTAGTGAAGTAGGTGGTCTCTTTCGACCAGTCAGTCATTGATGTTGTCACCAGGATATCTTTGATTAAAATGTATGTCTCTGTTGACTGCAATGCAATAATCCAATCAGACGGGTTTTAACCTAAATTTGTTGTTGTTCAGCTGATGCCTTTTAAACACAAGGCCTATAAGCAGGAGCTGCAAGACTTCGTGGACCTCTTAAAACAGATGCTGCTGGTGGACAAAAACCGGCGAATAACCCCCCTCAAAGTGCTGGAACATCCGTTCTTCTCTGTGGAGCAGCACACTGTCAGCAGCCAAAACAGGGACACTAAAAACCTGACTGTAGACACAAAAGAGGCGGCGCCAGTCGTCACTCAGCAGCCTTCCCCTCAGAAGAAGAGCGACCACCCTTATGAGTTTTGCAATCTTGCATTTGATGACACGACTCCTCACGAGGAAAGACTTTCTCCTCATCCAGAAAATGTCTCTGCAATGCAGAGGATGAGGAGGGTGCAGCAGCACTCATCCAACCTGGTACGTCACATGTCTTAAGCTGTCAAAGTCTTCTTGTTTTTATAGTGTGGATCAAACTAACATCCTGCTTCTTTGTTGTTGCTCAGATGTTGCAGTAAAGACCAGCAGAAAGAAGGCAGGACGTGTCAAGAGGTTCTTTAGGAGGGTCGGAAAAGCTTTCTCCTCCTTGTTCCACATTAACAAGGACATGTCATGAACCAGCCAAACGTCTGGTCTAAATAACATTGCATCATTTATTAATTACTGTATTATTGTTTTCACTTTAAATGTCAATAAATTTATTGACTAACTTCTAAAATGTGGTCATGGTGTGTGGAGATGAAACAAAGTGAGACAAATTACTGTAAAGTAAAATAAACACAAAACATTTAGTTTTTTATACTATAAAAGTCCTAGAGGTGCACAGTATCATGCAAAGGTTGAGCATGTGACAAGGTCAAAAGCTCCCAAACAGCTACCAAATTAATCTTTATGTGAGACTGTTTTGACAAATAATGCTGTTGTGTTTAGTTTTATAGTTTTCAATTTTCTGACATGGTGAAAGCAGGAAGATTCTGAATTCAACCCAGAGATATCCGATACACACCACATTTAAAATGCGATCTCACCTCTGTCACTGTTCTGTCTGACATGATCCACAAAGTACTGAGTGATTTTATGTAAAATATGAGAAAAGCTGTGGTCGGCTGAACTGCAATGAAAAAACATTTTGGACCTGTTTTTAAGGGCAAATTTGTCATTCCAGTTACAGTAAACATGTGGGTCTGTACCAAAACTTAAAAATAAAAATGGAAGAATTATTTTAATCTCTAACTCACAAACTGCAAAATAACAGAAGTTTGTATCTCTCTGACATTTACTGAGAAACAAAAACTAGTGTACATTTATTCAGTGTTATCTACAAAAATACTAGATGAGATCATTTTCATTCACAGCCAAAGGCAATACTAATGGGTTTATTTAGAGAAATATTTTTAGCATTTTTGACTCCTAATAAATCAAATTAATAAATAATTGCTTGGTCAAAACAGCCAATTAAAAAAGAAAAAGAAAAAAAAAGAAGCACCAATTACCAAATCACTACCAAAGAATAAGGAGCACCTGAGGCATAATGAGCGATGCTCAACAGAGGAATATGATAGAAACTCAATGACTGGTTGGTTAATCCAAAATGAGAGTGTGGCTGTTGGTCACCCAGAATCCAGCTGGACTTCAGAGAAATTGACTCAACAGATGGAACATGTTCAAGCAACATGGGAAGAATGAAAAAAGGAGATGAGGGTGAAGTCTGTCACCACTTCAATATCTGACCAAAGGCCTCCCCCTCTGCTCCTGAGATACGACATCAACTAACGGCCAGAAAAGTGTTTCTGCAGAACATTATAATGTCACAGTGAAGTTTACCTTCCACCTTTTGGATTTAAAAGGCCTTCAATACCTTGGCGTGATCTTCTCCTTTGAGCCTCATATCCGCCAAGTTGTCAAAACTTCCTTCTATCAACTCCGCAATATTGCCAAGACCCTCTCTCACACCCCCTGCTGCTGAAACACTAATCAGCGCCTTCATTTCCTCCCATCTGGACAAGTGCAACTCACTCCTTTATGGCATAAGCTCCACCTCCATCAATAGACGACAGCTAGTCCTCACCTGCACCAAATCTTGATCATCACCCTAGTCTTAAAAAACCTTCACTGACTCTGTGTCTCGCACCAGATTATCCTCAAGATCCTGGTCCTCACCTTCAAAGCGCTTCACCTTCTGGCCCCAAAACTATTCTCTGCACTTTTGGGGAGAGAGCCTTCTCCGGGGCTGCTCCCAGGTTCTGGAACTCCCTCTCCAAAGAGATCTGTGACTCTGAGTCCTCGCCGTCTTTCAGTCCCGCCTCAAAACCCATCTCTTCTCCTCTGCCTATTCCTAGCCTTCACCCACCCGCCCTCTTCTTTTTGTTTTTTGTTTGTAAAGCGACCTTGAGTTAAAGAAAGGGGCTATATAAATCCAATGTATTATTAACGTATCAATAACTGCTTCGTCAATATATCTGAAAGGATATTTTTGTGAAAATTTGTCATGATTAACGTATACATTTTTGAGTTATGCGCAAAAACATGTTTTGTGAGGTCACACACAAGTGAGGTGTGAGGTGACCTTTGACCTTTTACCTTCAACCACCAAATTCCAAACAGTTCATTGTTGAGTCCAATTTAATGTTTGTACCAAATTTGAAGAAATAAAATTAGCTCTCCCAGTTGATGTTAGTGAGGATGAATCAGAATTTTATTGTTTAGAAGACAACAATAGCAACCAGCAGCAACATACAGCGACATACAGTATGTCAGGAAAGACCCACACCAGCACACTGAAAACAGGCATTCAAATGTAAAAATGATAATTTAACATTGAAATATAACTCACTATTTTGTTGTGAACAAAGCTAGAATAGTTTAGTTTGATAAATTGTTTATGTAAAGTTTGCAGACATATGCTTAAACTCTTTAATTCATTAATTCCTATGGTCTGTTCCACAGTGGTTGTCTGAGGGTCATGTTCCCACAAACAAAACTGATGAGGAGAGTTAATTTTTAATGTTTTTCAATTTCAAATGGCATGATTTTTAAACCGAAAGGTTACTGAATATTGTAATAAACAACCATCATGGTATGGTGTTATTTTAAGGTAACATGTCCTAAGGAGTAACCTAAAAAATGTTTTGTTTTGGGTTTTTTTTCTAAATTATGGTCATATGGTCTATTTCATGAGAAAATTATTTTTGTCAATTAACACCATAATGCACACCATAGAGGGTTGACTGTTTGTTGTCTAAGAGCAGATTAAAACAAAATATTTATCTTCTCTTTATCTTCATACTTTATCTCAGACTATCCAGTCACTAGACACCATTTTGTGCAGTTGGTGCTGCATTATCCATGGGACTACGCAAATTACACACTTCATAATTTATACATTTGAGTGCAGATTTATGACTTATTTTGAAAGTCTTTAACCGGATGTTTAAGGTATTCATGTGTCTCGTGCTGCTGTTCGGATGATTAAAATGTCCAACATCAGTTTTGACAGATCAGCGCGTGCATCAAAGGCCTGGATCGCTTTGAGACGACTTGACAAGAACGGTGTGTATGTTTTTTGTAAGTTTCCTACTTTATGATCGATGATTTTTAGTCGCTGATGGACTCTCTCTGTGCGTGCATGTTTCCATGCCAACCAGCCTCTTTAACCCTTTGAAGACTAGATGAAGATTATGCTCTAATGTATTTGTCACAGTCGTGGTATAAATCCAACATTACTCGGACATGAATCATTTTTCTGAGGACTTCAGCAGATGGTCAGTTGGTGTGAGAGGTGAAGCTTTGGATGAATAACTGGTCAGAGAGGAGAGCAGCTGTGAGTGACTGCTGAGTGTTGGCAGAATGGCTGCAGCCGTGAATCACATTAAAGTGAATCACAAAGAACGAAAATACTATTTAATCTGATGATGAGCTCAACCAAGTGATTCCTGACAGCTCCTTGGCAGGTGTGTGCGCGCGTCTAATTTCGTTTTACTGGTAAATAAATAGTCTGTGAAGTAGTGCGTGTGCGCCAACATGCACATTGCCTGTTGCAATCGCTCCTGCTCGTTTTCTGACTTCTTCTTGCTTTTAAATTGCTTTTCTTTTTTCCCCCACCACAGTTTACCCCCTGGGGATCAATAGTATTTCTGATTCAGATTCTGAATACTTTATTAATCAGACCAAAAAACAAAACAACAACAAAAAACAAAACAAAACATAAATAAGAACAACTATTAGGTTGCCACGTTGTGAAAAATTACTGGCTGGTGAGTAAAGTCAATAAATAAAGTAAATAATAAATGTTCAGGTCTGCAGATATAAGTGTTGATAGGTCATTAAGAAACAGTCATGAGTTATTATTATTATTGTTGTTTATTTGGAATAATAATAATAATACCATAAACGTTATTTATATAGCACCTTTCATATAAGAAATGAAACACAAAGTGTTTTGCAGTCAGGACATCATATGCCTTGAGTGCTTCACATAAAAAATGTGAAAATAAAAAGGTCAACAAAGCAATTCATATGCGCACTGGGGGTTTTAAAGGGATAGATATTTGGATTTTTGAAGTTGAGTTGTGTGTGGTTCTTATCCATAGTCAGTGTATTATATACAGTGGATGGCCTCCACACATGCTTAATTTGGACAGGTAGCAGGAGAGCCAAAAAAAGTATTTAACAGTTTAAGTGTACACTGTATTGAAAGTAATTTTTACAGCTTTACCTTTCCATGATACAGCCTGCCTCGACAGGTGCTCAAGTCAAAGCCACCAATCTTCACTGACAAAAACAGTCATTTAAGCTTACTGAACACAGGAGCTGCTGGTTTAGTTAGTGTAACTTTGGTGAATCCAAGCTGATCACTTTTAAAACCAAAGTCAAACAATAACACAAAAAATTAATTAAATTAATTGATTGAGCCAGTGGTAGGCAGCAACCTCTGTGTTCAGAGAGCCAAAATCAGTGGAGTCTGGCTTTGAAATGAGCGATATAAAGGTTTAAATCAGAAATCAGTCTGACAACAAGGTAAAATGTGAAAAATTCTTAATAGTGCTCACTTGAACTGATGGGTTTTTTTTTTTCTTTTTTAGGTGGGACTTTTTTTTGGATGCTAAAATCCATTTTGCTGCTACCTCAGTCCACAGCAGTACATAGCTTAGCTTCAGTTTTAGACTCTTACCTGCAGCTTCAAATTAAAGGCGAGCAGATTGACACCTGGTATGTGGATGAGTACCTCATACAAGCTAACTTCAAAAAAAGATACGAGATACGATCCCTTAAAGTTTCCACATCACAGCTATATAAGTTGCATACTGGAGCGTGACTGGATCGTAGTAGTTGCGATGTCACAAAGTCATATTCGCATGTTCACATCTGAAACTGAAAGATTTAAGGAGAGCTCAGAGAAACTTTCCTCTTCCAGCAGATGAATTTGAAAACAGCCTTTTAGCATCAAACTCTAAATTTACATCGCTCAGCAAAGCAAGGGTCCCACATCCAAAGTTAAGTACAATATGTAAAACACATTTTTAAGTGGAAGGGGACAACAAAAGGGTTGTTGTCCAGTTGCCCTGCCGCCCTTTTTCCAGGTCAGGCGTCAAATTATTCACTGTAATGAACTGACGATTGTTCACGATAATGGCTTATTAGAAAAATATTAAAGCAATTGTCTGTAAAGTCAGTAGTTACAACATAAACACTAATAAAAGGTGAGGTATTTGAAAGTGGTCACGTCATGTTCTATGTGATGCAGATGACAGAGTGGTGGCTCTGCGGGAAGTGTCCATTCCTCCAGCAGCTGAGGTCACCGAGATCATACAGGTGTGCAAAAAATGTGTGTGCAATCTGTCCACCTGCTCAGTATGTTCCTGTTCACCTATTTAATGTAATTGTAACAAGAAATGTTAAATATTAAATCTAATTTATAAATAGATAAACTAACAGAAACTGTCTTTTTTTCAATGTAGTATATTTTGATGTTATATCTCTTGATTTTGAGTTCGTTTTTTTTTTTCAGGTTATCACCACTTCCTTTGGGCTGAGTTCTTCTGATGTCATATTTAAGGTACAACGGCTGCATGGCCGGGCATGAGACTGTTTTGGAGGCATGTGAGAATTTTTTTTAAGTGCAATTACTAAGGAATTGATATAAAAAATGGCCATTTTGCAGGTCAAGTATTGCTTTAAAACAATAGAAAAATGATGGTTGTAGCAGATATTTTTAAATGATCACCTGTGCTTTGGTTTTATTGCAGATAAGGAACCACCGTGGCTGTCTGATCCCTCTGAACAGCTCGCTCCCCGCTAACAGCAAACACATGTGAGGACCCTCTGACTGCATCATTCTGCTCACCTATTCAGATGCTTTATTTCTTAAGCACTTATTGGTGTTTTTCACCACAGGCCCTATGTGCTTGAGGTAGTGAGAATCTTTCAGCATGGTAAGTGTCTCTCTCTTTGATGGTGTTTTCTTGTGGACAGTGGCCTGTCATTTGGGCTTCTACATAACACAGCTTTTTATAGAATAGCACCAAGTAATGAGCACCTCTAAAGCTTCTCACTGTGTTTCCTTTATATTCAAAAAGCATGGCAGTTGCTGTAAGAATGTCATATTACTTCCTTACTTGTGCCTGACTGAGTTGTTAGCCATTCATTCTTGCATAAGTGAAACACAAATAAGGAAAAAGGGATGTTGATGATGATGTCTGTGTCTGTCGGATTTCTTTTAGTGCGTCCTAATGCCAGAACCATCCCCATGACTGTGATCAACAAGAGCATGAAGACCAGACTGCAGACTATTGACAGGAGGGTAAGACCCAGGAACCACATAGTGCTAATAGCATAACTTGTGATTTGGAAATGGTGCAGTATAACAATTAGCTTCATTTTAAAGCTTGGTTATTATTTGAATTCATGAGCTACTTTGCAAACTTTAACTTGATTAAAGAAGGATAAGTCACAAGTAACAAGGCTGCGTTTAACTCCCTACTGACACCAGCAAAATAAAAAACAAAAGGTAACTTTGGTGAGGCTCAAACACAATTTAAGATGATAAACGCTTCCCAAAATGAAAATACAATTTGAAAAAAAAAAAAAAAAACAGGGTTCCTACAGTTTTAAGAAAGTTAAATTTGGGCTTGTTTAATGCCACTCAAATTAAATTTACGACCAATTTTATGATAATTACAACTGGAAAAAGAGAAACATGAACTGAGATCAATATAGGATTAGGGACAATTTTGTCCATTTGTTAACTAAATCATAACATATGGCTTTTTTAAGTAAAGAGCTAGGTGATCTACTTTAAATGCTGAAATTTTGTTAAACTAAAAGTTTTTTTATGTGTTCATGAGTTGAACACATAAAAACAATGAACATATTATGTTGCAACAAAAAAAAACCATTCATTTCGTTTACCTTAAAATAATTTGTTTATTTTTCATTTTATTGGATGTGGTAAATGTACATGGATGTTGTTTTGTTGGTTCCTCTTTACTCAGCTGCATTCTGTTAAATTTGGTTTAAAAATTTTATTGACATTTCCATTTTTTTTTTTTAACACTGCAATGCCAGAAAAAAATAATAATATACTTTTTCCAACGTTGTAGCTTTTTTTAGGTCTTTGGAAAGACTGATTTAAGACATTTTAATACCAGTGAAGGCCTTATTTATGGATATAAGAAATTAATGCCTTTTAAGACTTTTTAAGGATCCGTGGGAGCCATGAAAAAGTAACTGGAGGATTGTCCGTGTAAATAATTGTCCAACTCAAATCACTTTTCCTCTATCCACTTCAGAACAGAAATGTTTAAAGGCCACCTTTCAACATGCAAAAATAGAAAACCAGAAAAAAGCAGTGCATTGCAAAAAAAGGAAAAATACTCAAATAAAGGAATCAAACTCACCGGGGAAATCAGGAAAACAGACAGTCCAGTCTTAACTTGTTAGTTTGCTCTGTATTCACAGTCCTCCACACACACTGACTATATTTCTCCCTCCAGCCGGTTGAGGAAACAGCAGAAAACAGAGACATTAGAGGGCTTCCCTCACAGCAGGCCACCGGGCTTCCACCTCTTTCTTCTGTTTCCTCCTCTCCCAACAAAAATCTAAATCCCCTCCCCAAACAATTCACTTCCCTTTGTTCACAAAGGCCACGCCCCCTTCACCTGAGCAGAGTCAGCAGGGCTGAGAGAGAGCTGCAACATTTTAAGTTTTTTAAAGCTTACTTCACTGTAGAACCATTTAAAAAAAAAACAAGAATACCTTTCTCCCCTCAACTTTGTGGTGGTGTCACAACAGTATGAATGGCTCATTTTCATGTATTCAGCAGTGCTGCTGCAACATTAAAATGACCTTCTCTGGAGGAGAAAATGTTCAACCACAGGTCCTTTAAAATAGCCATTCAGTATGTTTTAAAGTATCAGTGAGAAGATGATCTAATGCAGAAAAACACAGTTAATACATTTTCTTTGTTATGGTAAATCTTTTTTAGAAAGAGAATAATAGAGAAATTAATGTAGTAATCATGTTAATCATAATTTGGTAAAGTTATCAGATGCAACATTTTGAATATGAAATAATTATATATATATATATATATATATATATATATATATATATATATATATATATATATATATATATATATATATATACACCAATGAGAACATCTAAAGTTTGGTTAATCTAAGCAAAGTTTTTCTTGTAAAAGGTTTAGTCTCTTATTTTATCAAATATTAACAGTTTCTTCATGCCATTTCCGTTTTTTTCTGGATCATAAAGTTTCATCAGCTTCTAGAACATGAATTTAGATTCAATGTTTTATTACAGATTCAGAGACTGGAGGAGCTCCTGCCTCAGATCAAACTCAGACGCACCGAAAAACTAAGCCAGGTATTTAAATTCTCCTCTGGGCCTTTTACAACAGTAAACACGACGTCAGTCATAACACAGACATTCTCATGAGTGTAACCCAAGTGGCAACCCCTGCAGCTAAAAAAAGAGGCCAACACAAAAGTGCTAAAGATTGGCTCCAGAAGTAATCACTGTAGGCCTCCATGTTAAAATGCCCAAATTTACAGCAAAAAATAAACATATTTACAGCCCGGTAAGTAGCCAATGTCTCCCCATCTGTTTCTGAGTTATGATGTTGAGTAATAGTCAGAGAACTGTTTTTATAGAACATTATGACATCAAAATGAAGTTGACCTTTGACTTTTTGGATATAAAATGCCAACACTTCATCATATTATCCTATTAGACATTTGTGTGAAATTTTGTCATAATTAGCATATGTATTCTTGAGTTATGGCCAAAACTATGTTTTTTTGAGGTAACAGTGACTTTAACCTTTGACTACCAAATACTAATCAGTTCATCCCTGAGTCCAAGAGGATGTTTGTGCCACGGCAACAAGGTTGGTTAGATAACGTAACAATGTCATAACCCTTGATTCATAGGGTTTAGGCACAGCAATAGCTGTTGCTATTTCAGTGTGTTTTCAGTTCATAAAAGTTCATTGCAACACTTTGGTCGCCTAAAATCTTGTTCAGGTTTTTACTAAAAGACCTTCCCAGGAGCCGTATGTTTTTCCATTGAGTACATTTTGTTTAAATGATTTTAAATCTGTTTTTAAATAGCGAAAACAGCATTAACATTGTCACAGTTAACCGTAGCTGTAAATGCACTGTGGGTATATCCATTATTTTATATTGTCTATGGTGTGACCAAGGCCACCTACACACAGGAAATGTTAACTTAATTTTTGAAAATGTGAAAAAATAACACAGTTTGTGCTATGATTAAATTCCGAAGAGACATTTTACATTCATATGCATCTGAGAATCCACCTGACCGCGGCCTCTGTCCTGTCTCAGGAGATTGAATGTCTCAACCAGAAGCTGAGGTTTCTTCATAAAAGAATGCAGGTGAGTCATTCTGATCCAACATAACTTTATCTATTCAACAACTGCACACTGCAGTTTAACTGAACTTAGAGTTGAGTATTTAGCTGCAACAGTGTCAGAGACACTTCCAACAAATGTTTCCATGTTTTATCCAAGTGTTATGCATAGTTTCTTCAGTCCTCGGGGGTCCGACATATGTTCATGGACAACATTTAAAAACTTTTCCATGACTTTCAAGGACACTTCATACTTTTTTGCACTTCGTCAAACTTTCACATCCAAACTCTAGTTTGGATAGAGCTAGAAATTATGATATGTAGCAAGGAAATGAGGAAACCTATGTGAAGTTGTCAGCTACAGAAAATAAATTTGACATTCTGTTACATTACATAGAAGATAACTGAAAAAAATGTAATTACACACACCTAAATTTAATGACTCCCCAAACTTTGAATGGTTTTTAGTAATTCCATGACTTTTCCAGGCCTGGAAATGTGAATGTGAAATTCCATGACTTTTCTGGGTTTTCCATGACTGTCGGAGTCCTTGCATTTCAAACTGCACGTCATTATTTTTTGGTTTCGTGTTTGCACACACTGTCCCGCTTTGTTGCAGGTGGCAGATTCTCACAGCTGGAAGGGGCTGCTGACCAGAGCCCCTCTGTGGTAAACAGAGAGCCACATGTCCGGCTGTGTAGGAGACACAAAACATCAGACTTTGGTTACACTCATCATTCATGACAGATTTTATCATCATGTCGCCATGTGAGGATGGATGATGATCTTTTTCTTCTTAGACCCATGTGTGCAAGACAATGTTGGTTAGGTTGAATTATAACTATACATCATATTTGTATTATCAATAGCATACTATAAGGTAGATTGGCTGCTATTTAAAGGCTGTAAAACATACATTTATTGTGTCACTTTGGTACAATCAAGGAACATTATATTTTTAACACTTTTATGTTGGGCCTTATTAGAGTTAACTTTGATCAAATGTAACCTGTGATATACCTTACGTTGTGTGTACCAGAGAGTCAGCCATGCCCGCTCTGTGTCCTGCATCCGTCCTCTTCTTTTTCTTCCTCCTTGTTCTGAAACATTAAATTATTTTTCAGTTGCACTGATATTTCTATCTCACTGTCAGAAATGAAAGTTAGTTTATTTTATTTATTATTTTTTTTGTTCTTGTCATGTTTGTTCCCACAGCACAAACTTATCTTTTACTGATTTTAGCTGATAAGGATTTAGCTGTCGACGTTTGAGTTTGTTAATGGTGTGTTTTGCAGTAGGGCTGAGGTTAAAAGGGATGAGTTGGAAATTACATTTAAAAAAAAGTAAGATAAAAAAAAAGTTTCTCTGGCTAACCCCCTGAATACATTTTTTTGGTGACTATCCAACCTACAAGAGCAGGGGGCCTCATTCTCTATAGGTAAAGAAATAAAGAAATGTTACTACTCCCGGGACACACTGCAGGGTTGAGCAGTGTGTGAGCGTCGCAGAACCTGTTTTTTTTTTCTCTGTGACCCATGTACCTCAGCTGCCATTCGGCTGAGAGAAGATCTAGAGAAAGACTTGCCAGTGTGATGCACGTGGTTTTCAGCAAAAGCAGACAGTGAACAAGGAGTTTAAACGGTCATACTGACTTAATACCTCCTTTCATTAAAGTTTCAATGTCTGTAGCCATCTCAGGCATGAGGACATACACATGCATCTGTTTAACACAACCTTTCCTTTCTGATTTAAAATAAAAGCCCTCTGACTGCAGTTCTGTGGACAGAATCCCATAATTTTTCATAAATAATGTTTGTATCCACAGATTTTTGCATATTTGTGCAATAGGAAGTGCCCCAGTTTTCCAAATCGTCCCCATCTTCCATATAATTAGAACCAAGATACTAATTTCTTTTAGGACACACCAAAAAATAACTCACATTGTATGTGAGTGAGTCCCATTGTTCCTGGAAAGATACGTCACTGTTTAAACTTTACCCTATAACCGAATTTGACTGATTCTAATATGCAAATTCATCCTGCACATACTAAATACTAGTAAATCTGGTCCCCAAGCCTTTTTTGTAAATTAGTTACAGACAAAAGAAATGTTTTTAATTGCAGTGATATGTTTAATTTCATATAACAATAGCATATTAGGAACTGAGTTCTGAGACAGTTATTTGAATTTGCTAATTTGTTATGAGTTTATAAGCAGGTGTTTCAAGAGGAAATTCATTGGAAGGAAATTTCAGTTCAAACCAGTAAGTATCAATTCATTATTCATTCATTATTGTAAACTTTATTTTTCATATATGTTGAATATATTCATGCCTGACTACACAGTTCAATTTATTTTAGTGAGTGATTTTTTAAATTCAGTCACTAAAATACTGTCTAGGCTACAGTAAATTGGCATTGATTTTATGTACAATTTAGATAAACTGATGTTAAAATGTAGACATAATAGACATGATAAAATGTCTATTTTCTTTCCAAAAAAAACTGATAAGAAATTGTTAAGAAAATAATAAGAAGTATAGTAGAGTCTCAAATAGAGCTTTGTAGCTGTTGTTATCATAGAATGGCTTTATGTTTGTGTGCTTTCTTGGTCTGCTTTTGTTAAAAACTGTACCTCATAGCTGTCCTTCAGACCTTGCATGATTGCCGCCACCACCAGGTTTACTAACATAAACTGGGCCATGACCACAAAGCTGATGAAGTAGAATGGAGCGAGATGGGACCGGTAGCCCAAACAGCTGTCATCATTAGGACGACACGCCCTTAGTGTGTCCTTGAGAAGCACAAAGCAAAATTAAGGCAGGAAGAGGGACTGGCACATGGGCTGAAGCCTGCAAATCTATCTTACTTTGAAATATGACCTGTTTAGTAACGACAGTACCTTCCATAACCTGACAATTAGAGAACTTAAAAGAGCAGCAAAAATGTTTAAAAAAACAAAGAAAAAAATAACCTAGGTTACAACGTTATGGGTCTGTAATTTACTAAAAAAATCAAATAATTCCCTGCTGTGTACAAATGAAAACATTCCCTATGTTACACTGGAAATTAAGTTAAATAGATTAATCGGAAGTGCCCCAGTTGTCCAAATCGTCCCAATCTTCCATATAATTAGAACCACGCTTCTAATTTCTTTCAGGACACTCCCCAAAAAATAAATGGAATATTATCAAAACATCCCAGACCCACTGAATAAATGGTTATCAAAATGTTTTTAATGGCAAAAAGGGGACTTTGATTTCCAATAAAACTTAAAATAAGACTTAATGCTGTGCACTAAATGCTAAATGCAGTGCTTGTAATTGTCAGGTATTGTCCCATACATCACTGCTTTCTCAGTGGTCAGGAGATCATGTATGCACAGAGCTTGTGTGTATGCATGAATGAGTGTGTGTATACCTTCATGATTGCGCTCCAGTTGTCTCCGGTGCAAACTCGGTACAGCGTGAGCAAGGCCATCCCAAAGTGTCTGAAGTTGGCATGGCGATGTAAAGCCCAGCATGGGTAATCATCGGTGCATTCTGATGAACACACAGGCATACAGACGTGGAAGATATTCCTCAGATATGTATTTGAATCGCCGACTAAGAATCAACATACAGTTTATTTATCCCCCAAAAATGAAATGTGCAAACAGCATCAGCTACAGATTCAACAGAATATTTCTATATACTGATAACATTTTTCTTCAGGTAAGAACATCAGTTTTTGAATGTTATTAATAGTGTGGTATGAGAGTAAGCTTCTAGTATTTATCATAATTCAACTATGCTATGATTAGTTTACTATGTGAGGATAAGCTAAAACAACAAACGACATTGACTAAATAGTTACTATGCTGCCTGTTGAGACAGACAACTACTTGAGGTTTAACTAAAGGCTTTCTTGCTTTCAGCAATCTGGATACTGGGCAAATATCAAGGATGTATTTAAAGAGAACTGGATACAGGACTGGATGCAAATTGCTCAGTGATGCATGCTGCTTGATTTGAAATTGCCCAAATCTTCTGCATCTTGTGAGCCATAGGAAAAAAAGATTTAATGGTTTGGCTATTCTAGACTTTCTAAAAGTTATCTGATCAAAAGGATCAAATTCTGTTAAAATCAAATTCGTTATATCAAATCAAAATGGATAAATTCGTGGAGGTGTAAGTACTGATCTATAGACTCTCTTTTGCTATGTAAGTCTATGGGAAAAAAACTATTTTTGGGCCCCATGGCATCACAGGACAAGTTGTAATCTCACTGTTTGGCCATTATGTTAAGGGGATTGTTTGGGATTTTTGAACTGGGGCTGTATGAGATACTTATCTTTGAGTCTGTGTATTAGATACAGTAGATGGTGGTTGGCACGATCCTTGTTTGCAGCATCAGCCTCAGTGGACGCTGTATTTAGTCTTTTCACTGCTTGGTGCTACATTTTCTCATGAGTATAAATTATGTATTCCACCTGCAAGACTGAGACAACTCTGCATTTGCTGTTAGCATATAAAAGTATATAAAACCACCACCAAATAAGTGACACTGGAGAAACTGCTGTACCCAACCAACATTGATTGTTTAAGGTCGGCCATGTTTTCATTGGCTAAAATATGTTTTTGCTGTCAACCTCGCTCCACAGTGGTGTAATGCTGAGCTTTGGGATGGTAGTCTGTGTAATCAAACAGAGAACGTGCTGACCACCACCTACTGCATACACACACTGTGGCAAAGTACCTCACACCATCCCACTTCAAAAATCTAGAACTATCATTTTTAATAGGCTTCAAAGCCAGGCACGGTTCCTGAGGTCTTGGCAAATACGGAATCTGGGACCATGATCCTTTGCAGTGTGTATGTGTAGGTTCTGCTAGTAGTGTGACTGACCTAACTTTCCAAAGAGCTCCACTCCCATCGCGGCATAGATAAAAAAGAAGAATGTGAAGAGGAGACATATATTTCCAACCTGGAAGAAAAATACATGTTAGATCCCCCACACATCAAACACTACAATGAAGATACTGTTAACACTCAACTAGGGATCAGGGCCTTTATGCACCTCAGATAGATAGAATTGTAAGCCTCTTCTTGAGAGAGGCTATTGTTACAGGCAGGCCTTAGTTTATAATTAGCACTTTTTTGTTAATCTCATGAAAACTTCAGTTTTCTCATCTGCTCCCATTTGCTGTTTTTCTGTTACTACAGCTGCAAACAAAACACTTGCTCCATTTGTTGTAGAGAACTGTAAAATACTTCTTTAAATGATCAGCAATCAATTTATACTGCTGCACAAGCGCCTTGGTGAGGCCCTATCTGACGTGTTTGAGCTTTATTAGTGTGGACATTTTTTAATAAAACTGCGGCATCCTGTTGGAGGGTTTCTATTGCTCATACAGGACACAAACAGAAATGCCTCAGGGTCACAATCTGCATACTGTAAACCGGGCAACATTCAAATATTCATCAACTCAAGCATAAATGCAGAAAAAGCATGCCTTCCCTCCCTTTGAAAATAAATTAATTCACAATCATTTCACATTTATAATGAATCTGACATAAAAAAAAGAAAAACCTTTACCTGTGACAAAGTGCTGATTATTGTTTTCAGTAGCACTTGTATCTTTTTGGCCTTGAGCACTGAAGAGAAACATTGGAGTTGTAATGAATAACTTTAAATGTGCATACACAACACACAAACACACAAATTAAATTTAAAAAATGTACACTTAAAGATAACTTAGGAAATAAAAGATTTTTCTTTGCTGAGCGTATGTGTGTGTGTGTGTGTGTGTGTGTGTGTGTGTGTGTGTGTGTGTGTATACCTCGTCCTAGTCTGAGTATTCTACAGACTCTCAGGATGCTGGGATTGATGGGAATCACGTCTGCCATTTTCATCAAGTTAAAACTGATACTCGTGATGGAAATCAAGACAATGGCGACATCCAGCAGATTCCAACTAAACACACATACACACACACACAAACATACAGACACATAAAAACAACTCATGTAACACTTTAGGGTATGACAATACGTGACATGCAACAGCAAATAAGGAAAAAAAAATGCCCCACAATCTAGTGTGTTACCTGACTTGTAAGAACCTCCGTAGACCAATCCCAACGAGCTTCAGCAGGACTTCGATAATCAGGAAAACTGTGAACACGTAGTAGGAATACTCCACAAGCTTCTCAAAAACCTGAACACACAAACACACACACGTGTATTTCTATCTCTTCACAGAGTCTACGCAAAGTATTTTTGCAGCAGTTAGACAGTGATTGCGTGTGTGTGTGTTTGTGTGTGTGTGTGTGTGTGTGTGTGTGCACATGTGTGCATTTACCGGAGGTTGATTGTAATGTTCAAAAGCCATTATGAAGACACTCCCAAAAATAATAACAGCCATGAAAAGGTCCAGGAAGTTGCTGGTACATAGAGTGTGTATAGACCGACGAAAGGGGGAGTAATTAGTGTAATATGGCATCTGCTGAGGCTCTGAAACACGTGTGTCTGCTCACATATGCACACACACACATGCACACACACACACACACACACACACACACACACACACACACACAAAGATGCAGATAGTCAGATATACACAAACAGAAAAGGAACACAAATTTGTAACAAACACTCAAATCATTTAAAGCTTTGCTCATCAACATTTGTAAATAAACGATTGATCAAATGACCATGTGCATGTGAAAGGAGTCCCTCGTTGTGATGAACCCTTGCAGAATTATCTCACAATCCTGCAGTTCCCCTCGAAAATACACAGCATTTTAATGTCTTATGTGTAGTAGCTGTTAGCATTTAGTGGCTAAAAAGAACAGCAGCCATACATGTCTGCAAATTGGGAAAACAATGAGATTCAGGAGCTCCATAACCTGCAAGCAGAGGACGAGATAAGCTGCCAAATAACAGAGACGGTAATTGATTGTTATCACCATGTTGCGCCATTGTTGTTTAGAAAGCGCTGCCATACATGTATGTTTTATGTCACACTAGTGGCTGACAATGTTGTCTTTCAGGAGGCATAAAGAGATGGGGGAGAAAAAGGGCAAATGTTATTTTTAAGTTGCAGCACGCAGCTGATTTCATTTAAAAAGCTCTGATAAACCCTTTGTCCACTACCTGTGCTCATACATGATTTAGATCTTCGTGATTGCTTACTGTTTGTGACCAAACAGGACCTTTGATTTTGTTTTTAAGATCCTAAAAGGCGATGCTCAGAAAATAGATTAACAAGCGCTGCAATTTTTACCTCTGCACTGGCCTTGAGCTGCTTCCTCTGCATCTCTTCTTCTCTGCTCTTGCTGACACTGGTGGAAGGTCTCCACCATTACACCAATAAACATGTCGAGGAGGAAGATGCTCACAATCATGAAGGGGATGAAATAAAGAAGCATCCACTCATTGTAGTTTTTCACGGGCTGAGAGCAGCAAAGAAGAGAGATATCAGATTGACCTAGAATGTTCTTCCTTATTTTTGATCATATATATACAGTATATATATATATATATATATGGCAGGAATCAAATAAATTAACAGAACCATGAAATGCACTTGTGTTTGAGTTTGCCAGAAAAACTACCTGTTGGTCTACTCCAATAGCATCTAGCCCATCATACATGATGTTCAGCCATCCATCCTTAGAGTACATCACAAACAAGGACATCAGAGCCTGAATGAGAAAGAAAAACCTGTTCAGTCAACACCCAGAGATTTTTCAGGTCCTAATATTATTGGATCTTAAGCTTTGTTACAATATACACATTCGCCACAGTTACCTTCGTAGATATGGTTCTTTTGATCAGTTTAAAAAGCAACATGCACAAGTATACCTCATTCCTAACATTTATTAATCTGCATCATAATATACAAACAAACAAAGTGTTGATTTTTAGGAGAATATTCTGGAATATTGAGTTTTTTTCCACAAATTATGGAAAAAGAACTGAGCCACTGAATTATGGACAATAATTTATCAAGTTACTGTGGCACCATTTTTGCGTAAAATCATTCCTTGTTTCTTGTTTCTAATTTGTTAAATTTTTGTTTGGAGATGAGATAGTGTACATAGAGTTTTGTGTGATGACCTCTAAAGGATGGAGACACCTGTTAAAGCTTAAGTCAGCACATGTTTAATATGAGTAAAAGTATACAATTATGATTACAATTACAAAGACTTTGCCATATATAGATAGGTGTTTACTTGAGGTAGGTACATAGTTCTAAACTACCTATGGAGGATGCATAATCATAAAAATACATACTAACAAGATGCTAGCATGAATGCCCACACTACATCACTCTTCCTGTCTCATCCTCACTGTGTTGGTTAGTACCTGAGGCAGGTTGTCGAAGTTATACTCCTTTCGTACCCAGCGATAGTTGGCTGACAGACAGTCGGTCTTGTTGGTGATATTCCTTGTGTCTTGTCCCACACAGTAGAAGAACTTCCCTTTGAACAGCTACAGTATTTGTGTGAGATAGAGACAGAAACAAAGTGTCTGTAGTGGTATTTGACCAATGTCCAAACATCATCTTAACTGCATCAAAGCTATCAATACCAATGCCAAAGAATAACAGGACATTCTCAGCAGAGGTGTTTAATAAGTATGCTGGCCAGGGGTCATATGTTCATTTTCATAGCTTTATTGTCAGTCAGGGTAAAAAAAAAATGCTCTGTGTATGGTGTGTGTTTGCGTATGCCAATATACCTGCACCCCAAGGATGCCATAGAAAAAGAGAAAGGTCCAGCAGATGAGAACGATGTTTCCCATGGGTTTAACCGAGGCTATCAGAGCTTCTACCGCCACCTTCAGTTTACGGGCTCGTTTGATCACTCTGGAATACACAAACATAAACAAACAGATGTTTGTTAGAATTAGCACAAGCACACACAGACACAAAAATGATGCTTAAATACCTTTTCCATCAAAATAAATGTGTACTTTTTTTAAAACATTGGTAAACCTGCAAAAATAGGCGATAGACTCCTTTCCCATTGCCAGTGGAGCAGAGCTGTGAATGTGGCTCTGCAGCAGAAGAGCATGCCTTTCTGTGTGCGTCTTTTTTCGGGGGGGGGTAAAGTTCAATGTCATGGACAGGCTGGCTGGAGCACAGGCTGATAAATTGTAGTAAGCAGCATGGATGCTTGTGAAAGGTTTCTGGTGGTTGCTTCTTTTTTTTCATAAATCTCTTACTTGTACAGTGTCTCTTTCAAATTTGATACAGACTAATTTGGATTGATGTTTGAGCACTGCTTTTGTAGTGGAGCATCATTGCATCTCATCAGTTACAGGGCTAAAAGTAGCACATTAAACTGGGAGTTTTGCTGTTAATGCTTAGCCCATATATATCTGTGATTACTGAGTCATTTGACGCGGGTGTGAATGCCAGTTGTAACCTTTACAATTACATTAAAAAAGCCAGATGTTAGCGGGTGTCATCAGGTTTTTTGTGCAGTGGAAAAGGGGATTCACACACAAACAGTACATAAGCGTACGCACTACTATTAACCTACATAAACAGAAAATAAACATCTATGCTGTATACACACAGAAATAAATTGCGTACCTTAGTGGGCGAAGTGTGCGTAGCAGACGCAAAGCTTTGAGGATGCCAAGCATGTTATCTTTATCTGAACTGACCAGAGAGACAAGGATGTGGACCAAAGACAAAATCACCAACAAACCGTCCACAACATTCCAGGGAGACCGGCAGTAGCTCTCCTTTCCAAACACCAACCCAAGAGCTAGAACCTGGTGTTACAGCAAAAACACATCAAGTCAAACTCCTTCCTACAATTTTATGGATCCTTTTAAACACATCTGAGATACAAATTTGATTTTAAGGTAGAGAAAGTTCATTCAGCAGCTAAGTACTTGTAATATCAATACATATATATAACACTTTAGTTATTAAATACGCAGTTTCACAGTAACCATAGACCTCGACAGTTAAAAAAACAAAACTGATGTTTACCTTAACAAGCATCTCCACCAGGAAGACAGCAGAGAATACGTATTGGGACATTCTCAGGATCCTTCGCTCCTAAAGGACAGAGTGAGATTCTTTTCAAACCTGCCTATATTTCGTTTAACATATAGTTAAACATATATTATTTGTTTCATGAAATACAAAATATCTAGCTTGACTCTTTGCATGTTAGTGTTTCTCCGATGCAGTGATGCTGTATTGTTAGCACACATTACATGTAGTATGATTATACCGTGCAGTTTGTCTGTGTGAATGTGCATTTACCTATATTAATCGTATGATACATTTGTGTGTCTAAATGGATTTGGTTTTGTGTATCTTTGTGAGGGTTTAATGTACATCGCTCTCCTCAGACTTAGAGTAATTGTAGGTGCCTCACCGTGCTTGCAGGGTCTATTCCAGGCCTCTCTATAGCAATGGTGACACAGCTTAGGAGTATAAAGAGCAGAACCACGTGGTCGAAAATCTTGTGAGAGATTACACGTTGGCAAGAGATGCGGAATCTTAACACACACACACACACACACACACACACACACACACACACACACACACACACACACACACACCAGTTAAAATGGCAACAGTCAGTGAAACACAAGGGAAATAAATTAAATAAAAAGAGATACTGATATATAAAGAAAATGTCAAACTTTGAATCCATATAGTTAAACTTTGCTCAGTTATCCCTTGGCATATCCAAAACAAGAATTAAAGGACCTGTCTTTTTTTTGTATCAAAATCTTTCTCTTTCCTTTCCTGTAAAAATTATATATAAATGTATCCAATCAGATGCTTCAGTAGCTAGCAATAATGTCGCAGTAGCTAGCAGTAATGACAGCATTTGCTGCAGGGTCTAATGGTGCTGCTTTTCTGAAACAAAAACAGATTTAACAGCCTCCTAAAATGTGTTTGACATCTACTCAATAAACTTCTTCCTCATGCTCTGCCTTCTGATCTAACAACACAGCTGAGGGAGATGTGGGTTTAGGCCAACAGTCCCTCTCAAGGTCAGTTGCATCCGTTATTTGCTAATCCATTACTATAAAACCATAAATACAAGTATAAACCTGAAAATTAACATAATATCGGACTTCTAAGAACTACTAGCTAGCTTACTCAATCAAGTTGCATAACTGAAATTTAAGAAATGAAAGAAATTGCTGATGCTAATGTCCTGTGTTTTGACCAAAAACGATAAACGAAAAATGAAAATTGTGGGTGAGAGAGCCAGTTTTACAGGATTTTAAAGATTAGATTAGATTAGATTAGATGAGATTTCACAGTTCCTCCCCACTCTAGCTGTGATGTCATCCACTATCTGTGAACACTCTGTCCAAGACGCACCTGACCATGGTCATATTACCGTGGGGACCTCTACAGGCCACGAGTGGAACAGATCTAACAATGACTGGTTTGAAAGCTGAACTCTTACAGGTATTCCTCAAATATATGACACATATGAATATATGAACCAAATGAAACAACTAAATTTCATTCAAGAAATGTATGGTGACATTGTGTGTGTGTGTGTGTGTGTGTGTGTGTGTGTGTGTGTGTGTGTGTGTGTGTGTGTGTGTGTGTGTGTGTGTGTGTGTGTGAGGCTTACCTGTTTTGGGGAGACAACACATAGAATGACCACTCTTTATGCTCCTTGCACCAGCGGAGCATTTTCTGGATAGAGTTCAAAGGTCTCTGCAGGGGTAAATAGTTACAAATCAGCTGTTTTCTCTTTATTCAAAGCATTGTTCAAGTTTCCTTTGAAACCTGAGAAAATTGTGTTGATTTCTTTGAAAAAAAAAATTGGACTTGATGAGCAACTTAACATGAATGCCTGAAAAAAATGCCTGAAATTAGTAACAAAAAGGAGAGTAAAACAACAATGGACAAAATGACCTGAAAAAAGGTGCTAAAATAAAATGATAAATAGAAATGTAATAATAATACATTTTTTTCTATGACCTTATTTTCAATATATAATTAAAAGTATAATTTTCTTATCATTTTATTTGATAATTTTCTAATTTTCTTTTCTCTCTCTGACTCTCTTTTTCATACCAACTTTCAGGTAGATTTCTTGTAAATTGCCAATTGCCCTTTTCCCCAAAAGAAATCAATTAAATTTGCTAATGTTTCAAACATTTAAATGATTGTGAAAGGCGATGTAAAAATGATGTCCACCCAGGTTTCAAAGGGTTAAATTATCACTCTTAGGCGCTTACATTGTCTCCATTGGTATCTCTAAGTGCAGAGTCTTCTTCAAGTCCCCAGGGAGAGAGAGAGCCCTGGAGCAACATTAAACAGAGTTGAGCACAGGTATATTTAGTACAGCAGCTACAGTCTCCAAATTGTAACTATTATTTCAACAAGGGAGAAGTATACCAGCACTATCTTTGAGACCTTTCTGCAGATTCAGTTTAGATCGTATGACTCTTAGGAACTCACATTTTTCTTTTTATCTGTCTGTGGGGTGTTCTCCAGGGTCAGACTGGCTGGGATGGAGCTGGAGGACCCACAGGGAGAGAGAGAGGCGTCTTGATCGGTGCTTGTGGATGGCTGGGACAGGAAATGGAGTTCAGCATAGGTGTGCATGAAAATAATTGTGGCAAGTTTTGTTTTACTTCAATAAATTGTAAAAACATAGCAAATGGAGAAAACTAAAACAGAGTTCCTTACCCTGGCGCGGAAGATCTGAACCACTATGCCCACAAGTACATTGAGAAGAACATATCTTGCCACGACAATGACCGCAACAAAGAAGAGAGCAGCCCATGGTGAGGTGGTGGCCATAGCGTTGTACAGAACAAAATTCCACTGATACTGAGTCATAATCTGGATTGATAGATTTCATAAAAGGGAGTGGAACAGACAGAGATTGAAGCACAAATTGTGCAAGTGGGGATGAACACAATGATGACAGCATAAATTACAATGTCCAAAAACTAACCTGGAACACAGTGACTATAGACCAGAGCAGGGTGTCGAAATTCTTACGGTCAGTGATGGTGTCTCCGTGCTGCGTCTTGAAGTTAAATTTACCACCAAACAAGTGCATACCAATTATACTGCAGGGAAACAAGACAATGCAGTAACATTAATCAAAATGTAAACATCTCATTAGTAATAACGATGCAGAAATACAGCCACAAGTGGCAATGGGTTCAAGCCAACATAGATCATTTGAAGTTAAATTTGAAGCGAAGGATCAAGACCACTGATATTTTGCCACAGCTGCGGTTAAGACAACTAAAAGGTTTTATGATGATCATCTAATGTATTTGCAACAAAATCTTTGCTGGCTCATGCTCCTCTTAGGCACATCCATCACCCGCTATTGGTCAAAAGTGAAACCATTTTATCTTTTCACCACAAAAACAATAGGGTGGAGCCCCTGCATAGAAAAGCATATTTTTTTGTTTCCTGTTATGTTACCAATATCTACAAACACAGACATGGAGAGGAGGGATTTGTGTGTGTACTTGCCCAAAAATGAAACTGACAAACAGCAGTAGTGTGCAGAGTGTGGCTGCCTCTCCCATTGTTCTCTTCAGCACCAGTAGTTGTTTCTTCAGGTAAGGAAGGAAGTGAAGCAGCCTTAAAAACCGCAGGAGACAAAATGCACGCAGAACTGACAACGTGCCACTGGCTTCAGCAACGATCTTCCACACACTGAAAACCACAAACATTTGAATAATCTGTTAGCAACCATGAATGTATGTTGACTTATTAGGTCATATTGTGGTGATAATACTTAAGTCTACTTCATCCACCTTCTAGAAACAGTGAATTTTTACTCCGTTCCTACTCTGGCTTATGACGGCCAGAAAGGTGTTTTTGCAGAACATCAGAATGTTACAGTTGACCTCTCACCTCTTGCATATAAAATGTGAGACATTTGTGTGGAATTTGTGCACATGAATTCTTGAATTTGGCAAAAAAAAAATTAAAAAATGACGTCACTGTGACCTCAACATTTGACCACCAGATTCTAATCAGTTCATTCTTGGATCAAAGTGGATGTTTGTGCCAAATTTGAGAAAACTTTCTCAAGGCCATCTTCAGATATTGTGACCTTGACATTAAAAACACTGATTTAAAGAAATTCCCTCAAGGTGTTCATGAGATAACATACTTACAAGAATAACACAGATGAGGTCACAGTGACCTTGAACTTTGACCTATAACATCCAAAATCTTATCAATTTATCCTTGAGTCCAAGTGGAAATATGTGCTAAATTTGAAGAAAATCCCTCAAGGCGCTCTTGAGATATGCCGTTCACAACAATGGGCTGGATAACATAATGCGTCTGGCCTCAGCTAAGGCTCGTGCAGAGGCACAAGAACAGAAAGTGTGGTTCCAATGAAAGTTGAAACCCAAACAATGAACCATGAATATAATGTGAATTTCAATGATGGTACATGTTAGAAAAAGTCTGTCAAATGTCAGACTTTATTGTATCACAATACCTGGTGACAACGATGACAAATTCTAAGATGTTCTGTCGATTTATGAAGTATGTCCACGAAAGAGCCAGCAGCTTTAAGACCATCTCCACAACAAATGTGATGGTGAAGATGATGTTACTGATCTGTAACAACAGTGTCAACTCCTTAGGCTGCAGGACGAGAAGACAGAGAGCAATAAAGCGAGAGAGCAGGAGAGTTCACCAGGGGATATGAATACAGATGGAGAGAGGGTGCAGGAGAACACAGAGAAAATGCAATGAAAGAAAGAACAAGAAATAAATTTATGAAAAAAATATCACTTTAGCCTTCCCTTTGGGGTGCCTAATGTTGGAAGATCTTGAGATAATTAGTAAAGCTTTGATGTCCATCCCCAGCATAACAAATTCCTCTCATCAAGCCACTGTGAACCTTTTAGCGGCTCTGGTTTATTATTAACCTCACACACCCAAAATTCTTAGAAGCCTGAACGAGACAAATAGTAAGCAGACAGAAAGACGTTGCTCCTCACCTGCTGATGATGCTCAATGGCCAGAGTGAGAACACTGAGGAAAACAGTTAACTTGATCACTCTTTCGAAGAGTTTACTTTTGACCTTCCTCGAAAGATTTCTTGTTAATTGTCTCCAGACCTGAAAGACATGGCAGTCAGTTGGGTGACCCTTTGTTAGTGAGGCGACAACTCTGCTGCTGTTGGTGTTACTGCAGGAAGTTGTGGACTAGTCTCACCAATGCAGCAGTGCTCCTCCTGTCACTGTCACTGTCTCTGCCATCAGGGTGCACCCGGTTACGATGTCTTTTGGCAAAAGGACATGAATAATAGTCAGTAAGTGAACATTGACAGAGAGGGTGTTATTTAATGTTAAATGAAGCTATAACACTTTGTTCTGGTAATGTGCATGTTTATGTTTTCTCTCTTAAGAATTGGCTCTAAACATTGTTACAATGTTGAGGTCTCATTCTGAGAAACACAAATGTAATGCAAACTCAATTATTCCATGCTCAAAATTTAACAAATTTAGTTGTACCAAAATGCTCTAAAACATACCCCAGGCACATAGACACAGGTAGTTTTGTTGTTGTTGATGGGTTTTTTTTCTATTTAGTCAATTTGTTTCTATTATAATTACAATTTCGTGTCTGTAGTTATTTTGTGTCTCTTCAAGGTCATTTTGTCTTTTTTGGGGGTTAATTTTGTGTCTTTGAGGAGTTATTTTGTGTCTATTTAAGGTAAATCTGTATTTCTTTGAGGTCATGTTGTATGTCTTTAGGGTCATTTTGTGTGAGTGTTTTTTTTCTTTTTGTAGTCACTTTGTGTCTACTTAAGGGAGTTTTGTGTCTGCAGTTATACTGTGTCTCTTTGATATCACATGATGGACATTTTGGTCATTTTTGCACCTGTAGTGTTTTTATGTATTTAAGGTAACATTGTGGGTTATTTATAGGCCATTTTCTGTCTCTTTGGGAACATTTTGTGGTTTTTGGGGTAGTAATTCTGTCTCTTTGAGGTCATCCTAGGTCTTTAATATTTTGTGTCTCTTTGGAGTTCATTTGATTCTCTGTTTTGGTGTGCTTTTTTGGTCAATTTGAGTCTCTTCCTGGTTGATACCTGATAATTTGAGTGACATTTAGCATGTGATGGCCAGGGAAACCCTTTACACTTTTAGGCCCCTGTGCCTGTGCCCAGTAAGCAGGTTCAGGAATCCACCCATGCCCATAATATCAGAGAAAATCTAAAGGCATATTTAACCTTAAATATGAGGCACAGGTAAATTCACATCCTCTACCTGGATGCTTTCAATATTTGCCTAAAATTGAATAAGTAAAGCCTATTAAGGCTACGAAATATGAAAGCTGTATTAGCTGTCATCATGAGAATGAGGGAATATTGCATCTGACATAATCTTGCATCATTGTACACACAGACATCACTGAAAACTACAAATCTGAACATAAACACAACAAAGTGTTTTAAGTGCTGCTTTAAAAACTTCCAGACTGTATAAAGAGCTTATACAGTGACTGACCTGTTGTATCTACTCAAGATCTCCTGTAGCCAGCAGGTGAGCCGTGCAATAGACCCAGCATCAGCACTCTGCTCTCTGGTCTCCTGTTTCATGTTGTCTGAGAACTGAGTGGCAATGACCACTGCGCACACATTCATCATTACAAAGGAGCCCATCTGGTTAGGGAGGTAAACAGTGGCTATTTAGAGCAAGGTTTCAAAAAGTGCTTTAAGTTTTTTTGCCCTCAGTTTAATTTTGCCGTGACATAAAATAAGGATAAGGGTTCTTGGTCCTTGATGGGTTGTTCCTGGACATTACCAAATTTCAAGACGATGCAAAAGATGTTTTCTTGCATTCCTTTGACTGAAAGTCTATGAGTGCATTGATCTAAAATGCATTGCAAACAATACGGAAGTGCATAAAGGGTTTATTCAACTCTACTCTAGCTAGTTAACCCTTTCAACTTTTCAAAAGAAATGGTCTGCCAGTGCCAACATTGGTATTTTGCTTATTATGATGTCATTTTTTGGAGTGTCTTTGAATGCTTCATATCCCTAAAATTAGCACAACCTGGTATAAAGGTTATGTGAGTCAATAAACCATAATAATGGTAACATAAATGAATATAAAAGTATGGGGAGAAAAAAAATTGTACATGGTTTTTCATCAGATTTTACAAAATAAAAACTGATTTTTACATTTAGAAACAGATAACTTATTTCTTGATGCTCAATAAATTATTTGACCTACATACATTATTTACTTTTTGAGTGCAAAGGCGTTTTCATTCAATCCTCTATGTAGAGCAGTGACATCATTACAAGCAAACAAAGTGCTGACATAGAAGACAAATGCATTAGCTTTCTGCTGCAAAAAGAATGAATGTTCTAGCTATATACAGAATCATGCAAAAAACGATATCCAATGGCCATTACGGGGAAATTATGTAATTATGAAGAAAGCATTGCAAGTCAGGTATGGTCAGGATGTCCATTTTTAAAGGGTTAAACAGGGCTTTTGTGGGCACAAAAAGGCTGTATTTGGTCTCTTAATTAATCGTAGGTGTGTTTTGGGTCTATCTATTCCCTTAAAAAGCCAGGTGAACCTGCACCTGGTGTACTGCTATTTACTTGACGTTTCAGCAATTTGGAGAAACCAAATAATATTAATATTATTTCACTAACCCAGAATCAATCTGTGCATCCATGTGTGATAAGCAGAGAATACACACATTACAAACCCGACTATGAAGGCGCATTTTACTATCTGAATAATGCACCCTTTAAATAGCTGGACAATACTGCACTATTTATTTTCATAATTGTTGCTGAAATGATTTAACCAACTGTACAGACCATTATTTCAGAAACAGACAAAATGTACCACTATGGAAAAATACCCAAACATGATTTTAACAAGCTGCTACTCACGATGGTGACGAATATGAAATACACAACACTCCAAAAGGAATAGGCATCCATGACGTGAAACATGATCTCCGTCCATGCTTCCAGTGTGACAACCTGCAAATAGAGAGGGACAGACAGTGATAAGAAGAAATTCTTATTTTGTGGAAATATTTGAATACCCTTTCATTTAAAAATGTGGTGAACAATAAAACAAGAAATCAAAACTTCAGTACAAAATACAAAATTTCTCCCATTGAGTAATACTGAGTCTGAATGATGCATTTTTATGTTACTCCATGCTGCCATAATAAATTGTTAAAGTAGACTTCTAGGTTCCAGATTAGGCCTCATACTCTCAGATTCCAGCTTTCCTTTTTTTTTGCTTCATATATCCACATATTTCTGTATATGTAAATGTCCCTCTTACCTGGAATATGGTTATCCAAGCATAGCCGATGTTATCAAAGTTGGTAGCTCCCATGTTAGGGTTGCGCTCCCCGGCACGACAGACATTGTAGTACAAGTTCCAGTTGACACACATGTTCGCACTGGACCCAGCCACTGCAGGGATTAACTCATTCCCAGCTGAAGCATGCAGGGGAGCAGCCAGTGAGCAGGTTTGCCCGTTCTCGCTGTGCGGTGGCACATCATGGCAGCGCCGCATCCCGTTCTTGCCCTCAGGTGAACAGATGAATGGTTTTCTTTCACCATACCTTGTCACAAAGTAGGGACTTAGGGACACGTTGTACTTCCTGTATAGAAAAGGAATCACAGTTTAAACACACTAGAACTGATACACTATCACTACATAGGTTTTGGATTTCACACATGTTTTTGCTGTGTTGAGAATTTACATGAAATTTGTCATTTGTAATGTTAGTGATACATACATATACAACTGAGTCACATATTAAGAAATGTGAAGACATGCCAAAAACTTAGATAATAAATCAGCACGTAGGATTTGCTGTAAAATCTATTATTAAATTAACTAACAATATTATTATGTGATGCTCTTATATACAGAAAACATAAGCTAAAGGGTAATTAAGCTAATTTCAAAAATCATGCATGTTATTCCTGGGGTCTAAAAACGTCCAAAAATATTCTTAAGTATGAACAACTCTCTCCCAAATTCAAAAGCTAGAGCGGTAAAACTAAAATTGTGATGTGGGTGTAAAGTCTGGAGCTGGCAGACAATGCATTGGTAAAAAGATAAAGATAACACTGAGAGCAGCATTCGCTGGTTTTAGGTTAATTAATGTGTTCTGAGGAAGTCATCTTTGACAATTTATAGATAGAATTATAGAATAATTGGTAATTGTTTGTGCAGACAAGAGAGAAGAGGAAAAAACGCAAATACTAGAAAAGCAGACTGAGCAGTTTCCTTACATTTGGATGTCCTCTCCTAGGAAGCAGCGGTTGCGCAGCTGCCCTGCCCACAACTGCACTCCCACAACGCTGAAGATGTGAATGACGAAGAGGAAGAGGATGAGAGCATTTGCAAAAAAGGGCACAGTGCTTATGAGTATTGTCACCACGTCTCTCATACCTACACAGATGAAGAAAAAGTATGCTGTCAGCAGTTATTATGATTAAAACTTACTTGTGTGTGTGTCTCACACATACACACACACACACACACACACACACACACACACACACACACACATAGCATATAATCAAGAACATGTATGCACATGTTTAAAGGAAACATACTGGATAGACAGTTGACCCTCGTAGGTACGTGCAGTGGTTAATACTTTTTAACTTTATCCTCTAAGACTTGAGCTCACAGCTTCCCTGAGTCTAGACTTGTTTAACTGCATGTGTTCAACATCTATTCTCACTTCAGGGACGTAATTAACAGGGAGGACACAGGGGATATGTTCCCTGCACGTTTCAAGTATACAGTATTAGTCTCGTCCACTTTTTATAGTCTGAAGACTAACCACAAGAGAAACCACACATACGGGGACAACGCAAAAACAGTGCTTGTTTCTCTACACTGTTCTGAAGGTAAAAACCGTAGGAAGAGAAGGAGGGACATTTTTTTTTCACAGTTTGTCTTCTGTACTTCTTTCAGAATATAGTAACAGTTTCAGCAAATATGATACAAAATTATTTTTGTAAGAGTTACCAACTGTAGCCTTAATAGGAATATTAAACTGCGCTCTCCTAAATGACTATAGAGTTGAAACCACAACTTTCCTGTGCACTGTCACTAATAAAACTGACATGCTAAGATGATATATATTACAGGGCTGTTGCATTGAATTGCATTAAATAATAGAGATACTGCTATGTAATGTTATTTTAATCTATATAACCAGATTCTTATTTGCAGTGCCAGATAGTGAACATTTTATTGAACTGAGTTTAATTTTTATTATCTAAAATTTAAAAAAAAACGTTATTATTACTGTAACATTTCCTGACCTATCTGCACAGTGAAAACATGAAATCAACCGCTCATGTAATTAGCCACAATCTTACAACGACTACGTATAGCACTTACTGTAGGCATGTTTGGAAACACTATGTAAAACAGCAAAATGTTATGTTGACCTACTTGGAACTCTGCTGATAAGTCGCATCGGGCCGAGCACTTGACAGATTGGTTGATGGATCCCAAGAAAATCCAAGAGATAATCCAACACCCTGAAGAAAGAGTTGCAGACAGAAAGAGGAGTTTTATTTTGTGGGGGTTTTTAGTTTACAAAAATAAAAATGTACACACAAAAAATGAAAAAAGTCTGGTTCAAAAATCTTTTTGTTGAATGCCTTCTCAAAATATAATCAGAAGTCAGGGAAGTTATCACTGTTGCCATTACGTCCAGAAAAAAGTGAGGAATTAATAAATATGATGTTCTCCTAAGGTGACTGCTATTGTTTAACTGCAAGGGAAAACAGAGCAATTTGTCAGCATGTGAAAGGCATTGTGGGATACTAACTCTCCAAAGTTGATGAAGAAGTCCAGCTTGTACCAGTTGTTGCTAAGGTAACTCCCGTTATAGCCAAAGACTCCCAGGGCCACCATCTTGATGAGCATTTCCAGCACAAAGAATGCAAAGATAAAGGTTTCCAGGACCTGGACATACACAATAAAAGAAAAACATACACAAACATACTGTAGACACAACAATGCTAACACAAAAGACAAAAGTACTATTACATTTACTCATCAATACAGAGGAGCATTAATTTGCCTGTTTATAAATGAGGAATTTTATATGAGATAGGTACCATTAATCTTTCAGGTTAAAATTTAGCTGGTCTCATATGTGGTGTGATATTGACACTCAGCCCAGTCAGACTACTTTTAGAGCAGAAAAACGCAATTATGCGTAGGGGCGAGGGGCACATACACTGGATAGTTGGAGGGAAGTTTACCACAGTTCATTGGCATACTACCTATATTGTTTTATACAGAGCTGGTTGAAAATTGGTGATGTATCCCTTGAATGACACAGTAAATGTAGTATTCAGTGCTGGTGGCCATTTCTAAGAGTTCAGGGGTCACACTAACCTCTCGTTTGAAGCTTGTCTTCACACCTGGATTGTTCATAGCCAGACTCAAACAGTTGAGCAGTATCATCAGTATGGACAGATAATCCAGCCATGTGGAGGAAGAAGTTAAGGTCAAAACAAACAGGATGACATTATCTATAGACATTCATATAATTAATTGACAACAGAGGACAGATTACACCGTCTTAACCGGAATATTTGGTGCCATATTTCAACTACAGCATTCCTCTGTGCAAGTATTCAAATGCAAAATATATATCTTTAATGTTGGCTGTATGTAGTATGTGACACATACTGTATATATTCATATTGTTATTCTTATGTATATGTTTGTTATTAATTGTAGCATTGCATATATATTTATATTTTTATTTTTTGACCTTACGTACTAGTTTTATACATTGTAATGTAGCATAAAGCACAATTTTATATTTTACACACTTTACACACTCAGCACATTATCCATACTATAGTCCAAATATTCACATATTAGTGCTAACTTTCTATAACTGTATTTCTTTACATTTGTATTTTTATACACTTACATGCTCAGCATATTATACATCCAGAATTTTTTTGAATATTTAAATATTAACATATTTTACGTGTTTACTATTACTGTATTTCCATTTTTCCATTTATATTGTTATATACTTGTGCATGTACTTATTTCTACTTGCGATAATCCTCTACGCTAGCATTAGAGCGACTGTAACGAACCACAATTTCCTCCCAGGGATCAACAAAGTATTTCCCATTCTGATTACATACTAAAGGCAACTAATAGGAATAATAATGGCCAAATGTTAACAATGTTGGAAGGTTTAAATGTGTGACAAGTAGACAGGTGAGAAAAAGATACACATGAAAAGTCTTTTAAATCCTGTTAATTCAAGGTGACTCAAGTTTGAATTATTGTTATTATTAGTGTATGATCTTACCAGGGGTCAGACAAGGTTAATCTTGCAGCAGTCAGAAAGGATATGGGCTACAGGCCATACGTAGACACCATCTACGGAGTTTTGTGGTCTGTTTTAAACAGCAGAAGACCACTGGGGCTGTGGCTGGGTACGGCAGCTGCTCCTCCTCTGTGAAGATGCAGTTTGGGTTGTGAACTCCTTTTTCTATTATAATGAGGGCCACTTCCCCCCGTTTTTCCATCAAATCTGAGTCAGTCATCATGAGGTTCAAGTACAGACAATGTGGAGGAAGGTCTGATGGAAAGAACTGAAGATAGGAGGGCTAAAACAAAAAAGGGTGAAATTGACAACATTAACGATGGCTTAGTTCCATAAGGTTTTTAAGTAAGCTATTACAATGAGCCAGTGTGGACAATATTAAAGCCTCCTCTGAGTGGAATGCAGCTCTCATTAATGTTATTAAACACATCGGTGCTTTTCCTACAAGGACATGTCAAATGTCTGCTATGCAAAAGATCTACTGTGAGATAGATGTGTTGCTGTTTTGATTCTGTTGTGGTGATATGGGCATCACAAGAAATTAGCATACAACTCTATAACATTAAGTGTTGTTGGCTAAAGCCTCAGCACAACACACAAAATGGTTAGCATGGCTAGAAACACTACAGTTATATTAGAAATTTTAATTTAATTTGTATACATATGAAGGAGGCATTCACATCCTTTACTTGAATAAAAGAAGTCATTCACATATGTCACATAATGCAGAAAAATGTCTTATGAGTTACACTATTTTGCATAACACTTACCGGAGACAGTCAAGTAGCTACTTTATGCTTGTTAAAGTGCTAACATTACTCAAAACATAGATTACTAAGACAATTTTATGACTACTGTCACTCAGCTAAAATATTTATCGTCTTATGGACGTTTTTTCAAGTTACTTTAGCCGCAAATAACCAACTGGTCGTGTTAAAGTAACGTTAGCATTGGCTAACATCAGCTAACGATTTGCATTAGCCAACATTAGCTAAGTGTTAGCAATTTAAAACTTAACTTACCGGAGAAAAAAGTCCATAAGTTTTTCACTTGTCACATGTGTCTTAGAAATCCCTCCAGCTGAATACCACCTTTGAGTTATCCGAGCTAATGTTAGCAAGTAACTGATAATGCAGTGCAAGACTCAGTTTGGTGTTGTTTCAGTTCAACACAATAAATGTTTTGATTGTTGAATGGCGGATCAACGTTTGACAGTAAACACTCAGCGGTCACATTCTGGAACTGGTATGGGAAATTAAATAATATCACCACTGCAAAGGTAAACACTTTGGTCAAATACTGACTTTTACTTCATATTTCATCTGTTTGGTTTTGGTGTTATTGTTTAAAACGGTGAAAATTGTCTCTGTTCTTTGTACACAGGAAAAGTAGGCTGTTGGAAAGATTTTTATTCCATAATTCAGGGATACTCAACCAGTAGCCCACGTGCCAAATCTGGTCCACAACAGGTTGCCAGGTGCCCCCCCCCACTGTTTCACAAATGGAAATTTTATTTTTCATTTTTGATGTAAATAATGTACCAGGGTGTATATACAGCCTCAAAATAGGACATGATTATCAAAAAAGTGCCAGCGAAGGGTCCCTCAGACCCTCAACAAAGGTCCTGAATGTCCTCAAATCCAAATCCGCGTTGTGCTTGGTCTAACCTGTGTAACGGCAGCAACAGAAAGTTGAGCTGGGATTTGTACTGGCTGAATCCAGGTGGCTGCAGCAACCATTAACTGGGGGTCTGCTGGCCATCAGTAATCAAAACCAGAAAGTGGGCCTTGGTCAGGAGGTCCTATTGCAAATAGCTCCAGTATTAAAGAAGCAGTCTTCTTCTTGAAAGTTATGTTTCTGTAATCACACTGTTGCACTGTTGCAGTTTTTTTTTACCAGGATATAGTCTCTACTTTAAGAGGAAATTCTTTGAAAATAGAATAAATATAATTTTGGCACGAGGAACAACTTTTAGTGCTGGGAAGCTTTGTTAATACAGCCCCAGGTCTTAACTTTAAGCTGAAATTGTTATAAAAACTTTAAGGGGAAATTGTTTTTAAAAAACGTCATCATTCTGAGAATTTTCTTATAATTTTGTGAGGAGCAACTCTCTTTACCAAGATGCTTTGGGAAAACAGCCGTCTTTACAAAAATTGGTGAAACTGCCTTTAGCTTTGTGATCCAGGCCGCTGGAATATCCTACCCAGTCGTGTTAGGTGTGCTCCAGTACTATCATCTTTAAAAACTAAACTGAAAAGATTGCTCTTTAACTGTGGCTTTAAGTTGTCTGGCTCACTGGTCTTAATTATTATTTTAGGTTCAGTTTTAATGCACTGCTTGCATCTGGAGCAAACTTCCAGAAGAAGTGTGCCAACTCTGTTTGCTGAGTCAAGGTTTAAGACTCTTCCATGGTAATCCATACAGCACCATGCCTACATTCTCCATGGTGAGAACAACAACATTTTTTCACTCCTGCTATATCATCTCCCATGTACACTCCTCTTGTGACCTTTGTGCAAAGACAAAAGTGAAGCAGTGAAGTGATAAGTGTCACTAGCAAACACCATCTGATGCATGTTCAATGCAGTGTGTTTATTTTAATTACAATGGCGCTTTTATAAAATGTCTGATGCAGAAACATCAACAGAAATGTAGAAATGATAACCATACACACATAACCCATAAATACACAACACACTTTAGAAAAGTACACATTGTCCTTTAGAGCCTTTGGTCTGGATCATTATGCCAGGTGGAAACAACAAACATTTGCAGAAGAAGAGTTCTCTGTGCACCACTGAAGCCCTATCATATTTCTTATCAGCACAGAATATACAGTGCACACGTGACGCCGTTTGCCTTCTCCCGTTGTGAAAGAATGTTTTGCATTGTTTAGGGAAATATAACCCTGTGTGATCCTGACGGTTGTCCATTTTCATAATGCTAACATTTTTGCATAAGATAAAGATAGAATGGAAGGCAAAACAAATACAACCAAGCACCAGGCACTGTAGAGCGAGGCACTTGAGCACCCAACACATCTGGTTTGGCATCATGACGTTTGGCACATGAGGGTGGTGTTGCACTTTGAACTGCATGTGTGCAAGTGTGTGTGTGTATGTTTGTGTAAAAGAGAGAGAGAGCGAGAGAGAGAGAGAGAGATAACAAAAGCCCTGTCAAGGAAAACTCCCAGCCACCGCACAATCTCCTCACTACCTGTTGTGCAACTGACAACAGCAAGGCGAGTTACAGTCATTCTCCTCATATTTACACCTGCACCACATAAAGTCCATGTACTTATAATTCAAGAGTAATTTTTGAGCTGCTCTCTCACTGAGCTTTAAGATGCAAGTCTGGACTTGTTGATCTCGACAATATCACTGAACCATATTCAAGGCTCCCAGTCCATCGAGTCCTGAAAAAAGTACTCCATTGTTGCTCCAACCATGCAGTTTGCACAATTTTATTTTGCACCGTCTCGGTTTCATCGGGCTTCATGAGATTAGTGATCCTGGGCTGAGCTGATGAGAAGGAGAGCTGCTATGATGTGGAGGAGTCCGGTTGGCTGAGATCTGTCGTCTTCTTCTTCTTCTTTTTCTTCTTCTTCCCGCTGCAGGGTTTGCAAATGCAGCACAGGATGCAGGGCGAGGCCAGCAGGAGGAGGGGAGACGTCACCAGCACGATGATGCTGACCCCCACCAGGATGCCCACCACCTAAAGCACAACACAGCAACATTGTTAAAGCTTCACTAATCAGTGTTTTATATTAACAAAGGCTCAAATGAGTGAGTGTAATGCCAAAGTGGTAGCACTTACTAAAGCATTATCACCCAGCTCTACAGTTGCCTCACCTCCATGGAGCATTTAAAATCCTACAGCCCGTTGCTTTTATTTTATGGCCCCCAGTTTTGGTTCAGTATAGCTGCTCTCACCAACCTTATTTCTAGCCACAGGCAGCTGTTTTCAGAGAAAATGTTCTGATAAAAACTAACTGTGCACAACCTCCCCTGCACTAAATAGTGAAGAGACAAAGTTAACAGCAGCTAAAGAGCCAAACATTCCCCCCAGGAGTTGGTGAAGAACAAAACAGGGCATAAAAGAGAGAGAATATTGTATTTACTTTCATCAAGTCGGAAACATAAATCAGTGCTAATGTTGCTCTGACTCTGCTGGATGTGTAAATAGGCTAACATGTCAGCCACACCAACGATATGATATGTCAGTGTTGTGTTTACGGCTTGTTTAATAGGTGATAATGCGCCCCACAGTTCTAATATTAAATAATTAGTGGTGCATGAAGCATTTTAACACAAATAAGTCCTTAACAATACTGATTTTGATACCTTGATGTAATTACTGTCATAAATAAGGCTGTTGCTTAAAAGACTTGTAGTCTCCATCAGCCTCTACACAGCATTTTATCATATGTAAGAGCATAAAAAGTATGTAATATAAATCATTTATTGACTGGGCCTTTAACAGGGGGTCCAGGACCCCTAAGGGGGCTGCCATATTGTTGTTAATTAATAATTATTTGAAAGCTGTTTTTTTTTCTTTGCATACATAAATACAACATATTTTGCCTTTTGCAACAATTTCTCGGACAAAACATTGATGAACCCTGCTTTACGTTATTGGGAGGTGTTGCTTCATCGCACAACAAAGCGCCTGTAAATTGACCCAAAGCTTCAAGCTGAAACCAATCGCAGATAGTGGGAAAGAAACACTGATGAAATAAGGGTAACCGCCTTACAGTTGTATGCCTCTGCGAACAGGTCAAGAAGCAGTTGGTTTACGAACACTTCTGTCCAGACTCATACGAAGCCACGACAGTAAACAATATTTCAAATCCGTATGTTGTTGCAAAAAAGCAACATATTCTAAAACATGGATGGTTCACACATCTTCAACCTGGCAGCACAGGTGTTTACAATCAGCACAGTTTGAAGATGGATGGAAAAAAAAGTTTCCTGTTTTGTTACAAAGATATGCCATTGATTAATAGGCAGAAAACATGTCATTATGAAGCTGACCTTTGACCTTTTGGATTTACAATGTAATCTCTTTATCATTTTATCCTATTAGACATTTGTGTGAAATTTGACCGTTGACCTTTGAGCTCAAATGGATGTTTGTGCAAAATTTGAAGAATTTTAGGAATGGGATGTGTGGACGTTAAGTCAAAAACCATGATCTGTTCATTAAAAGCAGTTCCTGCTAACTGAAGCTATTTTTTTATACTGCCAATACCATCTAACTCCCTACATATAGCCTACTATTTAGGCCCCTTAGCTCTAGTTGAAGGATATCTTAATGTGACATATGCTATAATAATATACATTGGTATCCCGGCATTACTATGTTTCTTGCTTTTTGGTAAAAGTTTGTGTTGAGCCCTTTCTTCCTTCAACATGAAAATGTCCCTTTGCGAGAGCCTGGTTTCAAAGTTAGGTATGGAAAAATTTGACTTGTGACCTCAGCGAATCCACCACCATTTGGGTGAGCTGGAATGCCGTCTGTGAGGCCGGCCTCATCACCCAACATCACTGTCTGACCTCACTATGCTCTTGTGGCTGAGAGTGTGCTGAATCGGGTATCCACATAGTCAGCATAATCATGTGTCATATTATTTCAAATCTGAATTTTGAAAATGTGCAAATGTTGTCGGCAGTACACTGTAAATAAATGTGTAAATGTCATCACAGCACTGTTTGCATGCAGCTAAGAGGAAGTTACACTGGCAGTGGAATGTGTGACAAGCAGATTGTAAAACTTAAAGGACCTGTTAGGCAAGGGTGTAACCAGGTATGAGTTGTTTTGCAAGGAACAAGTGTGTTGGAGTTGGACTGCAAACTTGATTCTAATCATGTGATGATAGCATCAGAGCAAGAAAGTGGAAAGAAAGTAGGTTTGGCGGCCAATCATTTTGTGAGACAGAAAACGTCATTACAGGGCAGGAATTTGAGATTAGCCCTGGGATTAGTTCAGCTTAATGTCTGATAAAGGGCTATTTGGGCACACTGGTGGAAAACAAAGCACTAAAAACAAGCTTCACACACCTCGTGGGTCTTTAAAGAGAAAGTTGAGAGTTGTGTTATGCATGGTTTTCAGCTTTTGTTTAAATTTACAATAAAGAGTACAAGAAATGTGCCAGAAAGGAAGCTTTCCTGTCCTGTACAGCTTCCTGTAATGTCCTCACTAGAGAGTATTCCAACAGTGACTAACTGATTTGACAGCCAAACAGTGCAGCTGGGATGGAGTCCAAAATCTTTAATGTCCAATCCCAGTCGTGTGATGACAAAGTTTTACTAAAATCAAACCCATGCATGAATAACTGACCACGAATAACTAACCACTCACAGATGATTGGCTCTGCAGGCTAATTCACTCAGACAGTGACAGTGTCATCACAACCCTGAAATGAATACTGTATATCTGCTCTGCTGTCTGCTGAGTGACCTCACCTGCGTTCTGTTCCACATAACCGAGGCCCTGGAGTGTCCCAGCTTGTTTCTGCACGGTCCCTTATCATAATGCCTCAGGAAGATATCACCCTGTAGTTGCAAAGCGTGCACGTTAAGACAAGAAATCTACTATCCAGCAATCATCAAGGACATTCAAACAAGCTAAAGATAGTGAAACAGAGGCTGAGATATTGTAAGCATGGCTGTAAAACTTCTGGAGAACAGACAGATAGCTAGACACTGTTTTGTTTCATCTCCTGTTCAAAACTGAGCTATACCACCATCCTTTAGCAATTTATTTATATTTAATTCACAGATTCATTCATTTAATACTGGAAAGGTCAATCAGCTTCACCTTATGTTAAACAAAACAAAACATGGCCGGTATTCCCTCAGATATCTCCATTCACAGATATGGAATGATGAAGTACACATTATCAAGAGCTCATCATCTTTAAAGAATTCTAAAAAGATTTTGGGGTTTTATTGGATTAATGTTTACTGACTGGTTCCTTTTTCTGGTCTTTGTTTTTTATCTTTCGTTGTTTTCTTCTGTAAATTTTCATTTTTGTTTTTGTTTGTTGTTTTCAAGTTTGTTGGTGATGGTGGTTGTCTGTTTTTATGCAGTTTAATCTAAACTAAACTAAACTAAACTAAACTAAAAATCTTTTTTTAGATTTAATGCATCAAATGTTTTAGTTAGGTAGCAGAAGAGACTCACATCCAGATTCTGCAGACAGTACCAGCAGAAGGTGTGTTTGCAGCTCTTACACAGCATCTGTGCACAGCCCTGGTTCCTCTCAATGTAGATACCACACATGGGACACTGCTTGATGGGGATGTCAGAGTCACTGTCGGAGCGGGCCCTGTGCATCCGGAGAAAAACACAGGACAGAACATCAGTATGTTAAGCCATGAAGACCCGGGAGTCTCCAGGGCAGAGTGTGAACTCTTTATTTAGCAGCAGAGTTAAGGGTCAGTGCTCACTTTGAACTGGGTTAATTATTTTGGGATCCAAAGGTATGAGGGAAGTATTCTGTACGTACACTACAGGGCCATAGCTTCCACTGAAATCCTCGAAGTCAATTTCAGTGTTTCAGTCACATGAAGAGTTTCCATTTCCATTATACAATTTAAACAAATTGTACCAGGCTGATTTAAGGCTGGACAGTATGGGGAAAAAAACAAATATCACAATATTTTTCACCATATACCTCCCTCCATCCAGCTGGTACTTTTACAAATATTTACACAATGAGATTTTATATCCAGATGTGGATATAATGACTAAGCAGGTAAAGGCAAATTAATAGAACAGCTATAACAATCTAGTGAGTTCAGAAAATTACATCACTTTACTGTAATAGAGCCTTTAGGACCAGGAAAACACATACAATATCCAAAATGTAAGATGATTTCTAGTCTCATATCACAATATCAATATAATGCCCAGTCCTTTGCTGCTCATCACACCATTTTTTTAGATTTAAAATCTACAACCCGGATTTAATCTATTTCATTTGACCACCTGGGGGCAAGACAACAAACTGTGAACACAGTTTTGACATATTAACACATAAAGATATAGCAGCTAACTGGTTAGCAAACCCTGTCAAGACCTAATGTTAGTCCCTACGCCTTTTTACCACCACTTTTATAACTTTCAGGGCCAAAGAATTACATCCTGTGCACGAACCAAACATTTTTCTGTAACAACTCATATGCTGTGAAAAATGCTGTACAATACTCAAAACAGAAGAAACATTTCTTGAGGTAAGCCTGTGCTTGTTGAAATGGAATTACTTAAAGTAGTCTGACTCTATTGCGCGGAATTTCTAAAAGATTGGCTATGGCCCTGGTACACTAACAATGCGTTTGATGACTAAACCTGCCAGCTGAGGCAAATGTTTATCATGCTCTCAAGTTCAAACTTAAAGTTGATCTCCCTTCATTCTCCTTGCGCCTGCTCCATCCTCCACAACACACTGAAGATACCACCCCTCCATCACTGCAGTGCACAGGCTTGGTCTGTACAGTGAACTACATGGCTCGGTGCCCGCCCTCCTCCTCCTCCCTTCGGCACAGAGACAATGGAATTCCAATATAAGTCAGTGACTCCCCAATGACATCAGAGCACAGCTCAGAGCAGCACAGTAATGGAGCTGCACAACAGGGACTACACACAGGGCACTGCTGAGCAATACTAAGATATTACTCCTGAAATAATGTTTGTTGTATATTCAACTCAGGGGCTCTACTGGGAGACGAGGAGCTACACATCACTTGTGTAATCAAGTCAACGTAAATACAAACAGTTAAAGGTAATACTGTTAAACTGAATAGTTATTAAAATCCCTAAATGCAGTCACGATTCAGACTGTTTAAAGCAGTAACAAGTGTTTCATTGTAGATTCCTCAGTATCCTGAACTCACACATTGATTCTGTTTTCAGCACATCATCAGTGCAGCTCACACTCTGTGGCTGCAGGCGCCTTGCGGCTGACCAAGCGGCTGACTCACTGACCTGCTTTCATGGGAGGGTGAGGGCGACATCATGGGCTGACGCTCAGGGCAGGTATGGCCGTCCTGCCAGGGCCCTCTGCACCCAGAGCAGAAGATGGTGTGACAGGTCAGGCAGGACACAGCGGTGGGCTGGCCCTCGCTGCTCAGCGGCACATTGCACACCGCCTGGCATTCAAAAACTGGGCACCAGGCTTTACTGGGGTCCAGCTTTACCCCTGCAGGAAGCAAAGAGAGGATGTGATTGTGAATCTCTGAAGTAGACATCAACTAGATGTGCAGCAGATGATAGAAACTAAACACATGCATGTTTTGCTATTCTTTAAACCCAAGTAATACTAGCAAAACTATCTGTATCAGTGCTTTCAGTATATCAGTATTACTGCTGCTTTGGAATGAACTTAATTAGTGCTCAAACAATTAGTAGCCCAACCCTTAAGTCATAAATTAAGTCATTTGTGAAATTATAGAGCCAACATTGACTAATTCCAGCTTTTCATATGTTATGATCTAGTGTTTTGTTTTTGTTGATTTATATCATCATAAATTAAATATCTTGACGGCAGATGTGAAAATCAAGTCAGATTAACTGACAGTGAAAACATCCAGCTCTAAGAAGAATACTGTATCACTGGTTAGTCTTAGCATTATGTGTTAACTCATTAGTTACAACTTTTGGGATGTGGTGGGTTAAGTAAAAGCACAGGGACTGCTTGGTCCACTTATGACTGCCAACAGTCTGAGAATAGAACTCTGACATAACAACGTACATAACACATTCCTTCACCATCTTACTAGCAGCATTTCACTCTATCAACCTGCCAACACAGTTAGTTTAGTTCCCTATCTATGTGCATGCGACAACAGAGTGCTGCAGGGATGACGAAGGCAAACAACAGGCTGACACAATAGTTAGCATCGCTCTGGTTCCCTTATCAAAATCCAATGGGAGTTTTCCATTGGATTTTGGATTAGGCTGGAAAATAGGCTCACAGACATTTTGTTCAGCAAGATAATCTTCATTACTGAACACCACTTTCAGGATCTGTGAAGCCTTAATGCAATCACTAGAAGTAAAAAGCTAATGTTCGGCCATAAACTAACTACAGTACAGTTGCATGAATCAACGTCACCACCACAATAAGGCTGTAAAGTCGTGTTCTGCGCAGTGTGGAGTATTGACGTTCTGTGATTTCATTTAGCAGCTTGTATGCAACCTACAAAAAAAGCTAAAATATTTGTGGGGTATTTACTGACATATTTTATGGCACAGAACAAAACATGACAGTCTCTTAAGCATGTGTTAACCACAGATCTTATTTCAGGCTAATAACCAAAAACCCATTCAAAAAACCCACTGACTTTTAGACAAGGGATCAGGAGATGCTGACATTCTAACTCATTTGTGGGTTTTAGGACTCATTACTGTGGTGCTCTATAAACAGCTCGTTCTAAGGTAACAAAAACACAACAACTCCTATTTTCCAGTGATTATACACTCATGATAACATAGTGAATGAATAATGAATATTACAGCATTTCTTTTTTATGTTAAATTACCCAGTTATTACACAAAAAAAAACATGTTACACTACAAGATTTGATTTAGTGGCTGTACTTCAGGCACAACTGCAGTTTGAGCTCAGTGTCAGCATGCTCACATCCTCACAACAATGTTAACATGCTGATGTTTAGCAGGTAATGTTCACCATGTTAACCATCTTAGTTTACTGTTAGCATGCTAACAAGAAAAACAAAACGAAAAGAAAACTGGCATATGTTTTACAACCAAAACAAAAGCTGGAGTTTTAATAATCTGATCCACTTTACCAGCTCATAGTCTACTTTCAACATGAATCATAACAGAAGGGAAACATTGTTGCAACACAGCCTGTACTTTGCACTTCTTTATTCTTCCAGTATTATGAGTCTTGTGATTTATGGCCAGAGTAAACAATAACTATTATTGGCTTCACAGTGTATTGTTATTGTGCAACTGTAAAGGGCCAATATAGCCACAAGGCAGACTAACCCCAGTGCGCAATTTGTAAATGTCAACAGAAACCTACATCAACAGTTATTCTCTTGCTGTTCCCAGGTCACCAGTAAATCACAGAGATACAATCTGCCTTCTCATTTCCACAACTAATGGTGCAATCTGCTACACATAGGTCATACCACTTATTCGCACTGAAATGCTGAACCCTTTTTAACCAGGGAAAATTGGCCTTTCTTCCAAAGGCATGAGAAGAAGGTAACTTGCAACTTGTTGTAATTGTCTGAAAATTAGTTTAAAATAAACTAAACAAACACAAACTTAAAACAGTGGAAAGTTGCTTAAAATTATAATTCTGTAAAACACATTATTTTTAAAAATAATTTTCAAAATCTACTAATTTCTTGCAACTGGCAGGACATTCCTTGCCAAGTTTATCATTGTCCCCATCCCCCCACCCCATGTTTTAAAAATAAACCAAACCAATTTGCCTCAGGTTCAAGAGACTGAATACCCGTGAAAGGCATCTGAATGCAAAGTAAGAACTGTGACAAAAACCCAGGTTTCTAAGGGTTAATACTTCAATTTTAACAGAATAGTAACAGGAAGCTCTTGAAACATCTGTTATTGAATTTTCTGCAGGTGATATTTGGTTTAACTGAAGGTCATAAAGCCACAGTGTCAATAACCTTCTGGGTAAAACTAGACCACAGCAGAACAGTAAAAAGAACAGGCATTATCCAAGGCATGTGGAGCTCAGCAATCTGTGGTGCTGCTTAGTGTAATGATGCGGCTGAAGTGTGACCTGAAATAGCCCATTGCCTGTTGCCAGTCATCAGCATGCTAATACAACAACACGTACCTCTCTCAAACTTCAGTCGCTGGTACAGATCCACCTGATCTTCCAGGGCCAAGCTAGCTATCTGCAATCACACAACACAGAGAGGTCCTGCTTTAGTCATGTTTTGTTCACGCAGAGCTGTGATGCTGAATATTGTGTGAATGCAAGAAACATGCACAAAAGTTTTAAAAAATCCAGTACCTTTTTCAAACCCTAATGGATGAATAAATACATATCTTCATGGTTGTTAAAGTGAAACTATTTTGCATGGTTGTTGATGAACTGATGCCTCAAAGATCATCAAGGATTAACTGGTCACCTAGTAACTGTAATTTGCTGCATTATTTCTACGACACCACAGTAGTTATAGTTATACCATTTTGTGTTTTAATAAAAACTTCAAGATGACATCTGCATATCATCAACAATAAAGGTCTACAAATAATGAAGATATTTGCTTAAACCAACATTACCTTACAGGAAGTGATGCCAATTAGCCACATTTTTAAGACCAGCAAGCTTGAGAAAAGTCTTTATTTCAGTTTTTCTAATTTCTTATTTCAATCTTTAGAGAATAAAAACAGACTTCCCCATACAATAACAAGGGTTTAGAAATACAACAGTCAACTCAATTCTACTCACTGAATGTTAAAAAAATAATGGACATGGCTACTGTGACGTTTGGCATTTTTGCCTTTGCCATCTTGGATTTTTGGAGCCAAAATTAGCAAAATTTGGACAAGATGTTGGAGCTGTGAAGGAGAGAGGAATGGATCTAACTTCTGAACCTCCAAGGCTGAAAAAATAAAGCAAGTGAGAAAGTGCCAAAAACTGCAGCTCATCAAATACCATCAATAATAATATTGATACAGTCTAAGATGACGCCTCACAGAATGGAGACTCTTCACTCCACTGTAATTCAAATGGAAGTCCAATAACTACTTGAGGAGTTTTTTTCTTCCAATAAGTTTCTTGCAGTTGTATTTGGATGAGAAAAACATTACAAATGAGGAAACCAGGAGCAGAATTTCCATTTGTTTGTGAATCAGCAGTTTAAGCTTTTTCAACAGCACAAGGAGTTTTGCTTTCTGTCTGACTGCTCACATTACCTCATTTTACTCTTTACACTCAAAAGAAATCCCTTGTGAGTTTCATTAAGGCTGGGTACACAGCATTTTCACACCATCTTAGTTAATCTAGCCCACACACATTTAAAAACACCAGAGTGAAAGTCCAACTTCATATTTCGGTAGAAATTTGCTTGCACCACTTTGGACTGAAAAAAACTGCAGCAATGTAGAAAAATCAACATTATTTTCGTATTTAATGGCCTCTGAAGGCTTTTTGTGGTTTCACTCATGACCTACATATCATTGGTTTTAAGCAGGACATACCTCAGAGTCCAGTAGCACTCCGGTCTTTTGGCAGGCCATATCTGGGCAGGTGATGGGTGCCCCCCCACCCTCCCTGATGGCAAGCTGAACATACTGCTCCAAACACTAGAGAGGGAGGAACAACACAGCAGCTTTAGTCTACATACTGACTGAAAAAGGAACCATAATGTCCTCACAAAAGTAACATATTTAACAATATATCATCCACCCTTGGTGAAAAAACACACAATACATGACAGTCTACTCATGACAAATGTAGTAAGCAAAGAAAGCGTCGGAAAAATGACCTCTTTTACAAATAGGGCAAATGAAATTCCACACAAACATGACTTTCTTATCAGTATTCACACATCAAAAGTCATATGTTGCCCAAGACATGAAATATGGAATCATAGGAGGAACTTAACATTGCGCAAAGGCAGACAGTTTTGAGGAACAGAAAATAAAAACATTTATATGTCACCTTTCTGAGGAAAGACAAATCTATCTTGGAGGAAAGGAACATGCTTTTTGACTCATTTGTATGTACAAACATCTGCTTGTCATGAGGGTTCTCATAAAGCATGATGTACATCCAAAAACTGATCTGGAGTGAAAAAACAATAGCAACAGTTCTCTCTGTGCTCTTGAGACAGACTGGAGGAGATATTTCAGGTTTATAAAATAGAGTTTAGCTGATAAGCAGGGTTTACAGTATCCATTTCCCTAGCTTTTCCCCGTGACGTTGCATATATATGTGTGTTTGTGTGTGTGTGTGTGTGTGTGTGTGTGTGTGTGTGTTTTATCTGTGTGACCTTGTGTGTGCAACAGTGACAACTTGGCTACCTTGGACAGAGATTAACACCTGCCACTATCTAACAACCTCTCTGTGTCAGGGCCTAACACCAGCGTCTCAGTTTCGATATGCCAGGCAGGCACGTATTAGACCAGAGCAGTGTAGCAGTAGATCTCTGTGCTTCTGTTTTAAATGATACAGCTTGGTGCTCTGGTGATAGCACTTATTTTCTCATAAAAGGATTGAAAAAGCTCCCAGGAAATATGAACAATAAATATGAGAAAACAGCTGTGATAAATCACAAAAAATTCTAAGGACAAGACAGAGAAAGTAAACGAGAGAAAGTCAGCTGTGTCGAAACCACTTCTTTTCACTAAAGTTGTAATATGCAACATTCGCTCATCAAATGATCTATTTTAAGATCTTACGGCAGGAAGTGGTGCTGCAATAAAAAAGAGCATCCTATTCCAAGTCATTTAAACATTGGAGAGTTGCCTAAATTGCCTAAAGAAAAGTTTACTATTTAATCACTTTTGTGAAATCTTCACGGCCTACAGAAGATGACTAAAAGCATGAGCAATATGAGTAGAGGATAACTTCAATCTAAATATAGCCTGGGGGCACCCTTCTCTGTTTCAACAAAGGTTCACAGGTTTGATCTCAATAGCTGTGTTCTGTAGTAGTGTCCTTGAGCAACCCTGAGCTGCTGGAACACCTGGGTATGAGCATTATCTGCTGTAAATGCCTGGAGTAAACTGGTTTGTCTTTTCTTACCGCTGTGCAGAAGACACAGTTGCAGCTTAGCAGTTCCTTGGTGGCTGCACGCGGCTGCTCGCTGAGGCACAGCTTGCAGAAGGCTTCAGATTGCTGCTGGGGGTTAGCGCCAGCCTCAGGGGTCCCTGGTGTCGATTCGCCAGCTTCCAGACTTAGGGTGTTACTCCTGCTGGCCATGTTGGAGCGATTGGGAGGTAGAAATCAGGCTGATCCTAGCCCTTCTGCTGGGGACGGAGAGGAGCTACAGCCTCCATATTCCTGAAAGCAGAAACAGCACTAATGTATTTGTATCTTCAGAAAAGGTGTAACAGTTTTCTCCCTCTTTGTAGTAGTTCACACGACTGTTGCCCTGCCTTCTGACAACACTGCACCCTGTTTTTGAAACCTGTCATCTCTTCTGGTAACTGGCATACCAACTGTGATGACTTCACCTCTGCCTCAGGCATTACATTGTCATTGTCTTGTTACCCGAGACATGAATTAGTCATTGTTCGAAGCTGCGTGGTACATTAAGTAAAACATAATTATGTGTAATTACTGCGGTATTATTGATTCCTCGTCATGTCATTTTAGGGCCAAAGTCTAAGGTTTGTATTTACTAAGTCTACAGTTACTGACCAGCTCCTTATTCAATCTGACAGGAAGAATTGAATGTCCATTGTTTTGTAGAAACATGGTAAATACACGCTTGTGTTGCCACAGGAGATATTGGAGCTAAGTCAACACTGAGCTTACATATAGGGCGCAGAAAGATGGAAAAGAGGGAACCTTATTCAAATGAATTTAAATGTTTTTGAAAAGTTTTGACTAAAACTGACTTTAATAAGAGGAAGGAGAGACTAACCAAAATTTTTTCAGTTCAATGTTTCTGATGTGCGGTTCTCAGTAAAATAGCTAAGTAGGGTTATAAAATGTATGTTTTTAATGTAAAACTATCCATTTTACAAGAGTCTACAGCCATGCTGGCAGCTCTTGGAGGCTGTATTTTTAGACACAGTGGTGCTCTGAGCCACAGGCCGATGCCAACATCAGTCTGCTAACATACTAACAATGATAGCGATACAGTTCTGATGTTAAGCAGAAATCTTTACCATATTCTCCATCTTAGTTTAGCATGTCAGCATACTAACATTTGCCAATTAGCATTAGAGCTAATGCTAGATCAAAAGTAAGAAGAGCAAAAAATCAGTCTGCACCAAAGTGATGGACCAGCCAACCAACAGACTGGCACTGCCATTCATAGAGCCACACTACTACAATGGTCACAAAATACACAAAATGTATATTACACGACATCTGTTCAATTACAGCTACAAGCATCAGTGTAATATTTGATTCATCCTTAGTTACCAAACATTATGCACTACTTTTACCAACAGCATACGCCGAGCAGCCAGTCAGACCAGAGGGGACATACAAAACCAAAAGCGCTGGACAAAGAGAGGGAGGAGAGCAGGCATCAAAGCTGTTCCTCTACCATGCCTTCTTCTGGCTGATGTCCGGTCACAGGAGAATAAAATGGATACGATGCGATTGAGGCTCACTCAGCAACAGGAAATTAGAGTTACTGGATGGGCTTACCTTAATCAGAGCAGACAAGACACAAGATTCTGATGCAAATTCAAAAAATGCACTGCAGGAATTGAATGATGCCATCAGAAGCAACATCATCAAGCAACCAGATGGAATCTTCATAGTAGCTGGTGATTTTAATCAACTCATCCTTCAACTCCAAGGATGTAGCAGGATCAAAGACAAATTTTAATTTCGTTTTTTAAACTTTTTTTAAAAAATGACTAATAAAGCTACCCTCTTGCAGAGATTGGTGGATAATAAAAGGCCAAATCTGGTGTTAATGGAACCAAAAATCGCCAAACCCAAAAACTGTCTCTTTGGTACTGTCCAGTCCCAAACAGCACAAGAAATAATAAACCCATAATCTGGGATTTGCGATTAATCCTGTAGATAACAGTGGTTGGACACGGAACGGGGTCACACAGGAAACGGTGGCGTTAAAAACACACTCTGCAGCCTGAGCTGTTGAAATCACACATTATCCCACACACTGCTCTCTATTTCAGATGGCTGTTAAAGTTGGCAGGAAAATTTTGGTGCCGTTCAATCAATACAGCCATCACCACCAGTGTCCTAAATTCTTCAGTGAGTGCTCTTTTATTATGTATGATTAATCAGCTGTGGCATACATGCAGATGACTGATAGTGGAGCCTGTGTAGCAGAGCACGTTGGAGTTTCTGCACAGTCATGGTGTATCTTCCTGCTTTTAGACAGGTGAGCTGAGCCGTCTGCAGTCGTCATCCCACATAACTGTCAGCCTGCCCTATCCCGCCCAAGCGAGAAAATGACAGATCTCTAGTTGGCTAGCTTTGTTGCGTGGAAACGCCAATATGTATTTAATAACAGTGTAAAGCCTTTCATTCCTGAACAACTTCTAAGTTTCGAGGAACTTGAGATTACCAGCCATCTGTCAACAGATGAGGCTGTGGGAACTGCTTTTATCTCAGAGAAACCGACTAATCAGTGTCCTTCCACCTTTGATATTAAGCAGTTTAACTACCCAAGTAGCCGTAATGACCTGTCTCAGCTTCAGCTCAAACTCAGCATACCGGAAAAAATAAGGCAGGTTGCATCTGTTTGCCAAACTTGCTAAGACTTGGCATGGATGACGGCTCAGAATCAGGACAAATAAACTGGCCCAATTCCACCTGCCGACACTGCCACTACTGGGATGTTGTCAAAAATGACTTAGCTAACATCGGTTCAAAATCTGCACCCTGTAAAATATAAATCAGGCCGCATCTGGTTGCTTACTTGGACACTTGATTTTAATGATTCGTCATAACGAGGACAAATAAACTGGCCCAATTCCACCTGCTGACACTGCCACTACAGGGCTGTTGTCAAAAATGACCTGGCCCAGCAGTCGCCAAAACCTGGCACACCATAAGTGGGGTTGCATCCGGTTACCCAACTTGGCTGAGATTTGGTATAAATGAAGCCCCAGAATTAGGTCAAATAAACTGGCCTGGTTCCAGCTGCAAACACTGCCATCACTGGGCCATTGCCAAAAATGACCTGGCCCAAACCCTGAGACCCTGAGACCCCAAACCCTGATCAGCCCAAACTCTACACACTGGAGGAAATAAGTCTAGCCATGTCTGGTTGCCCAACTCGGCTAAGACTTTGCATGAATAACGCCCCTCAGGTCAAATAAATTGGCCTTGGTCTGGCCGCCACCACTGCCAACACTGAGCCATTATCAAAAATGACCTGGCCCAGCATTGGCCTAACTCGGAATGCCAAAAGAAAAAAGTCGGGCCACATCTGGTGGCCTGACTCGGCTGAGACTTTGCATGATGGACGCCCCTCAATGAGGTCAAGTAAATTGGCTTTGATCTGGCCGCCACCACTGCCACCACTGCCACCACTGGGCAGTTATCAAAAATGACCTGGCCCAGCACCCAAACTCCGCATACCAGACAAAAAAAGTCAGGCTGCGTCTGGCTGCCTGACATGGCATGAATGACACTCCAAAATCAGGTCAAATAAACTGGCCTGGTTCTAGCTGCTGACACTGCCCCCACCGGACCGTTGTCAAAGACAACCAGACCCACTATTGGCCCAAACTCTGCATGCCGGAAGAAATAAGTCAGGATGCATCCAGAATTGGGCCAAATAAACTATCCTGATTCCAGCTGCCCATACTTCCATCACTGTGTATCAACTAAAGAATTTTCCACTATGTCACAATTTTTCTGAATAACCTGATATGCAGTGAAGAGATTTAAGTTTGCATGGATGAGTTTGAGCAGTAGGCCACATTAGACACATTTCAACTCTGAATGTTTGCATACAAAATCTAAATAAATTAAATGTCGATACAAAGTGCTGACAACCAGAAGCTTCAATACAAAATGCATCACCATTAGTTTTGGCGTTCAAAAACCAGCCCGACTGCAATCTGTGCCCCTCGGCAAGCAATTAAAGCAGAGAATAAGAATCCAAACTTGACTCTCCACTGTTAGAGCTATTCATTAATCAAAACGCCCTTGTGTCCAAACAGTTCCCTTTAGGCGTGGAGCTGCCCGTTCAGTGATTTGCAGTCCTCACGGATCAAGGTCTAGATGGCATTCCAGCCACGGGGATCAAAGCATCATTGTTGACCAGAGAGGCAGAAACGGAAAACCAGATCTGCCCGGCGAAAAGCTGCTGCTGCTTTTACACAGGCTGCCACTGTGTTGGGAAGGAGGCAGCTGGGTCTGTGTGCTCGGGGAGTGTGTAGCAGAATTTATATGGCATCATTTATACAGCTGCAATCACTCCCTGTGTGTCGTTCTTGGTTTCTGGCCCAGTAACCTGTGTGTTTTTGGGAGGCAGCCTAAAGCAAGAGCACATGAAGTTGAAACACAGCACAAAAATGATGGGGTGGGAGAATCCAAACCTTCACTTACAGCATGATGTTGATTTAGATTGCAGTGATTTACAGTTATATTCCCAAAGTAATGTCACTTGCATATATTTCTACAATTAGGTTAGCATTGTTTATGAGAAAGTAACAGTGTGACGTCTCAAGAGTGCAAAACAGACCACGCATGAAATCTGACACATCTGCATCACTCTCAAGGTTGCATTCTCGTATAGGTCAAAAATCTGACGCATTCACGTTGTAATATCTCAAATGGGTTAAAGGTTGTTGGTAGTGGATGGTGTGTATAATGCAGACAATATGAGCAGATGAGAGAGGGGGGACCTACCTTGCCTCTGGACCACTGGGTGTAGAAGCTGCCCGAGTCCAGATCCACAGCCGCAGTGCTCTTACTGTGGCATAGGCACATGTGTTGATACAGTCTGCTGTTATAATAACCTCTGCTGTCACCGCCTTATTCCACTGTCGCCCCGTCACCGCCTCGTCCACACACGCACCAGGCTTAGAGAAAAACTAAAAACATGTTCAGACGTCCTGCTCCCTCCTGTCTGGTCTGTTAGTGTGTATGTTTGTGTGTCTGCTCTGCCCCTGCGTTTTGTTTCCATCCAGGAAGCTGCGTCCGCTCTGTGCTGAGATCCACTCCTGACTGCTCCTGCTGGTTATTCGCTGTATTAATGCTGCGTTAAGGGGCAGTGGGAAAAGTGAGAGTCACGCCTTGTGCTGCTCAGGAACGAGAAGGAGGTAGGCTATATATCCTCCCGACACGCAAATTTTTCGCTTTTCGTTTTTATTTTCGTTTTAAACTAAACTAAACTAAACTAAAAACCATGCATCACATGTGTGAGTTCGGTAGCATAGAGACTCACGTCCAGATTCTGCAGACAGTACAAGCAGAAGGTGCGTTTGCAGCCCTTACATATACTTAAAGTAGAAGTAGTAGTAGTAGAATTAATTGAGCTAAATAAATAATGATCTAATATAAAACATGGAGAGACAGCTGACCTGAACTTTAGCATAATAATACAGTATAATATAGTAGTTTATAATAGTTTTGATACATTAATGAATCCTACTCCATCTGAGTTTTTGTAGTTTTTAAACTTTGCAGGCCTGTGGAGGCTCGGTGAGAATTAGGAATAATTCCTGGCATTGGAGAAGAGCATTGTAACTCATTATATTTTTGTATGGTTTTATTTTTTAAGAATATTTTTATCAGGATTTTCCCTTTTTTAGATAGAGCAAATATTAAATATAAATATTGCAGGGGGGAGAGAGCAGGGGCAGCAAGGACACAGCCTTTTGTACGTTGGGTGCCCGCTCCACCAGGTGAGCTACTGCGCGCCCCATTTTTCTTTATATTTAAATGAAATGAAATATTACATTTAATTCATTTATTATTCTATCACCATAATAAAGTTTGCCAAAGAGTTTGTAATTCTAGGTTTCTAAGAAAATTGCTAAGCTTTTTTTATATGTCAAAAGTTTATTACCAGGAGTCTTGAATGGTGTGATGATTTTGAAATAAGTTTTTAAAGATATTCTAATCTCTTATTCATATGCCTTTGTATTGTTTTTTATTTCTCGTTCTTTCTTTTTTTTATCTCATCTTTTATTTTTAACACTGCCAACACAAGGCATCCTGTAAATTGTTTCTGTTTTTTTAATATTTCTCCCTGAAAAGGAACATTCTGGAAAAGGACAAATTTCATGCCAGTTAGGATACCTCCTTGATGATGCACTCCTGTTGGTTTCACATACATCTATTATGGGAAAACCCCTTGCCTGTCTACCAGCTCAGGAATATGATTGGCTCACTCATGCGTGTGAATGCCTCATTGGTTGATATTAAGCTTATGTGGATGCAGATATGTCAGTCTTACTAAATATTGCCTCATACTTGTTCAAATTTGCTTTGAGTGTCTTTTTAAGATCACCCTGATGAATGCTACAAGGCTAAATATGCACACAATAAAGTTTTTTTTTGTACTACAACTTTTTCTGATGTTTTAACCCTTTCAGACAATATCTCATGTCCATTGACGTAGATAAGGTGGTGCCATAAAGCGCGATTAAGGTTGCCATGATCTGCGTTGAAAGAATGATTTGCATTGCAAGGATTTCATTCAAAAGAGAAAACACAGGTCTGACTGGAACCAATTACTGGAAGAATGTGACTAAGTCCTGTTTTCTCATCATATACCAAAAGTTTCTTGATGTTGTCATCATTTCCATAATAGCATTGGCATTTCAAAGATTTCCTTATTTTAAAGTAGACTTTATGGACAACTTGACTGCACATTACATCTGCAGCTTGTCTGTGCTGCTACAAACTCAGCTTGCAAATTCCTGTTGCATCATCTCCTCCTCTACATACTGATGCTTCCATGAAAAGCAAGTCCTTGCACGTCTCAGGATAAACAGCGTGAGCTAATTGAGCTTATATCCATTTGGTTTATCAATTGTAAGGTTATGTGTTGTATTTTAACGCTCTTTAACGTAGAAAAAAGAGTATACAAGGCGCAGTGAAGGTACCATCAAAGAGAAACAGCAGCGACAGAGATACTAAGTGTTGGCTGCAACATTTGCATGCAAAACCGCCAGCCTCGTGCAGACTTTACACCTATAACGTTCCATATTTGTTTTCAAAATTACGCAGATGTCGTGCAAATATCATGGGATTTGGGGAAACGTACAGTTTTTGGCCCACGCGCGCTGTAAGTACTGCTGTAAGTACTTGCAACTACTGCAAAAGAGAAACAAGACCACGGAAAGCCCAAGTCAATGTGCGCATGCGCCGTTCCGATAGGGGCTTTTCCGAAAATTTCTGCCGCTTATATCAGTAAGCTGTTTGTCACTCTGAACTTAATAAACTACAACACGAATGATGGACGAAGCTGACCCTTTACACCTGTGGCCTTTGGATAACAGCAGCTTCACAAAAGAGAGCACACCGTCAAATCAGGTGAGGGTTTTTTCCAACACTGAAACCAAAGTGTTTTCCTCCCTTTATTACTGGGATACATAAGTGTAGTACAATGGTATTTGCGGTGGGAAAGAGTTATATTTTGAACTGTTAATTATCAAAATGTTAGTCGCCGGTATTTACGATAGCTTAACTTCCGTAACTTCGGTCGGAGACTTTCTTTTTCTCGGTCGAGCTTAGAGTTTTCCAAATACAACAAAGTAGCCAAAGACTTAAGAGTGTGTGTGTATTTATTGTGTGAGTGTCGCAGTACGGTGACACTGTGGGATAATATGAGATTTGGTTACTTGATGATGCGCGAGCGAGATGGTGAGCGCGCGATAAAGACAGCAGTGACGACACGAGACCATGCACGAACCAAACCCTCGATGTTGACTTCAGTGTTGTTCCCTGTAATACAGCCATGCTTGTTCCCTGTGGCTGCTTTCACACACGGTATATTAGTTTGCAGTTAGTTGAAGTGTAACACGTTATTGAAATTTGCGTCAAATGTGTGTACAGCGCTGTTAACTGTTTGACAGAATATAGCAAAATTAAGCAGTTCATATGACGTCATGTTATGGACACTTCTGTCAGCTCACACATGTGTGTCTTCCTATCCGCATACACTCATCTGTCATCCTGCTTTTATTTATGAGCCGACACGTACACTTACACTATGGTTCATTCCGAGATTTAAAAAACAAACTAAAACAAACCTATTCGTTGTTTTGGGGTTTTTGTTGTTGTTTTTTAGCTTAGTTATATTAAACACTTTTCATAAAACTCCATCAAACAACCATTTCCGTGTCTTGTTAGCTGCAGTGACAGAAAAAAAGTCCCTAGTCTCAGCTACTTGCCCAGACAGTGGGATCGAGAAGGCAAGAAAAAGTGCACGTGACCTAGAAAAATAGGTCTGAGCACAGGTGGTATGGCGGAGTGACATGTTATTGCTTGTTTGTGCAAAAAGCCTACTCAAAAACCAGCCAGGTTTCCTGGAATGACGTGATTTCATTGTGTGAGATTTTGAAGTTTAAGGGGATTTCTGTCTGCTGCTCCTCTCCTTCAGGTGATGACTCTGAAAGCCTTCAGTGTGCAGAAAATAGTGCAGATGATGCAGATGGTGGTCCAGAAGAGCTGCAGGAGAGCCTGTCAGCTGTTCTGCTGGCCCTCAGACACTCCGCTGTGTGAGAAGATCAAATGCTCGCGAGGTAAAATTCATTATCTCACTATCACCATCACTATAATCTTATAATGACAACCAAAATTATTGTCCTTATTTCATATGCTGCTGTATCACATTGACTGTATCTTTAGATGCAATGATTGTATTCTCAAAAACATGCATGACCTCTCACTTTCCCTGTGCCGCACTCTCATGGCAACCCAGAGATAAATGCTGCTGCTCACAATAGTCTTGTCTTTGTCCAAGAGAAAAAAATCAGCTTCTTATCTGAAGAGTATATCAGCAAGTTTTTAAGTGCTGACAAACTTTATAGAGGTGATACAAGTCTGAAAATAGATTAAATACACAGAGTTGAGATGTGAATTTGATTTAATCCTGAAATTGTGCAGGCTAATTTGTCTCAAGAGCAGATTATTTCAAACAAATTAAGAAATGCAGTGAGAGAGAAAAAAAAGAGCATTTGAGAATCTTGAATGAGGAACGGGCTGAAAAAAGCGGAAGTCTATTTCTCAGACACTGAATTTAAGATGTAGTATGAGAAAACAGTCAAAATCTCATTGATTTTAAATTGAGCTCAGTTTTGTCTAAGAGAATAGGCTGAAGTAAGAATAGATCTTACTTTGAATTCTCCTTTCCTCTGTGAAAAGACAGTCAGACATACAAATACAACTTAACCTTGCTTATTGTCTTTACAGCTCAAAATCATCAGCCTACAGATGATACATCTACACAAGGTGAGTTCTACTTTTTATGTTTGTTTTCAGTTTTTACCATATAATATTCTGGGTCTTTATTTATTCCTCAAATCTCTTTGTTAAATCCTTTGTTGGGCTTCTTTTTCTAGGGAAATGTCTTATTTCTTATTCTCATTTTAGCACATATATATCATTCAGGTGCTTTTACCATATTTATTCCAGCAGTTTAACACAAACTCGTTTTCTGTTGACATTTCTGGCATGAATTTTGATGACTACCTTCCACCACACAAATCAGTGTTCATGGATTTGTTAGCAGCTAATTTTTTTAGAATAACTCCCAGTAGTTTATTTGCTGCAGCTTTTATTATAAGTCAGCAAAACAACTTTTTTCCCTGTTTTCAGGAACTAGAAGGACCTTTGTGATAGTGACGCATTTCTGCTTTTACATCACTGTGGAACACCAACTTCCTCTTCTCATACTGTCTTCATTTTTTCCCTTTCTCTCCCTCGCCCACTCATTAACAGTGGCGCTCCTGAATCCGCCGTCAACCATTTTGATTGTGAACATTAGCAACTCAACTCTGATCGACTGCGTCATCGGCAATGACACCTACCCATCTGCCGTGACTGAAAGTCAGCCCCTGATGCAGGAATCTGAGCTCCGGAAGCACGGTGGGTAACCGCTAAACCTATTTTATAGCTATTTTTTAGGATTTAGAACACTTTGAGATGCAATTAATACTAAGATATATTATATATTTTTGAAGTAGTTGTATTCACATATCACAGCATTAAAACTATACTCGTGAGAAGTAAAAGAGTAATTTTCTTGTTCATGTGTTACAGATCAGACGAGGTGCAGCTGCAGCCACACACAGCAGGGGGCAGGACAGGCCTCTGCTCTTCCTCCTCCTCTTCCTCCATCAGCCGAGCCTCCGAGCATCAGCATCAGTCAATCCCATCTCAACTGTGTCATCATCGGCGACAACAACTACATGCACGCTGATCAGACCCTTTTCGACCAGACAGAAGAGCCAGAGGTGTGAAGCTTTGGCCTCACACAGCGTACACACACACACACACACACTACACACTCTAACGACGCAGTCATCTCCGGCAGGATCGCAATGAATTATGATCAAAAATGTTCAAACCTCAGATGACTTTCGTCTCCTTTCCCATCTTTTCGGGCCACATCGAACAATTATATTATTTGGTGATAATCTGTTGTTTACTTTCTAGACAAATAATTCTTAGTTTGTTCTTCAAAACACCAGAAAATATTCATATATTCAATGATATTAGGTCTAATATCATATATGTTAAAAATATACATAATACAGAACACCACAAATGTTTCTATTTAAGAAGATGGAAGCAGAGAATATTTGAGTTTTTTGCTTTAAAAAATCATTTAAATTATTACCAATTACTGCTCGATCAACTAATGCATTAACGAAGGATTGTTTCAGCTATTTATACATTTTGACTGACATCACTCTCGGCCCTGTCATTTTTGAGAGCACTGACTTCAAAACATAACTAAATTGCTCATGACAGTTCTTTAAGTGTTGAAAGAGTTTCAACACGCATAAACAAACTGTGTATCCTAGAATATGATGCATATCCTCACTGAATATGCTTCCTGTTTTGCAATGTCGGGTCTTTAGCTCCTCTGTCAGAGGTGAGGACGTAGAACTGGGAGCGGATGGAAATTTTACCGCAATAATTTCATACATGACCTTTTTTATGATTAATCTCTGTGTGGGGATGTAATCTCTCTGTGGTTGATGTGCAGTAGTCTGATATCCTCTCCCGGGAATCTGCCTGTGAATTGTATACCGTGTGACTGCATAAGTGAAGAGTATTAACATACTCTGAGTCTGACAGAAATCCTTATCATGTCATGATAAAGGTGTTGACTTATGTTCAACTGTATGGCCTATGGTCATAAACAGTAGACTACTTTGTAGTATTTATTGTTAGAGGTCAGTTAGATTTCTTGTATTCATGCTGTACATAGAATACTGAATAAGAGGACTTTGAATGAAGCTGTTATTTTGTCTGCTCATATGTTTGATACATGATGCTGATATGCTCATTGTTACTTTCACAGTTATTGTTCCTCTGAAATATTTGATGAGTTTTTGGTTTTGTTGTTGGATTTTGTTACATGCTGTATGTGTGAAATGACAAAAACATGTTTTTACTACTTTAAATTAAGTACAAAGAAAATACAGAAACTGTTTTATTGTTATTGAATAAATATTTCAATATCTCAAAAGAGTGTTTGAGACAACTCATTTCTTCTTTTTCCCCTCCTTCTTCTTCTTCTTTTTGCCTTTCTTGACTTCCTCTGCTTTTTTAAAAGTACCAAGGCCCCGGCGGACCATGCAGCCCCTCCAGCAAGCCTGCAGCTGTAGGGTTAAAGGTCACATGCCGGAGTCAAAATTTAGACATCACTAAATAACCAGAGCAACTGATCTGATAGGGCCTGGTAAGGCATGGATCTGACTCGGATGTTACCTTGGTAGCAGCTCTGGCCTCGGCCTGCTGTTGACGCAGTTTCTCCTGCTCCTCCCTGTCCTCCATCACCACCTGCTCCATCTCCCTGAACTGAGCACGTTTAGCGTCTCGTTATTGTTCATCTAGCGGCGAACACTGGCAGCTCTTCACTGTCATGTTCAGCATGAGGTGCTACTCACCTTCCTCCTCATCTCCATCAGTCTGTCCAAATTCAGGGTTTGTTTGCAGCTCACACTGTTGAGCTTCTGCTCCTTCTCCTGTAGCATCTGCTTCGTGAGCTGCTGCCAGTGCTTCAGCTGCTGCTGCAACTCCTGAACCAACAACAGCAAAACTTTCAATGACAGGAGCCACAACAAAAACAACAGTTTGATTTGGTGCAAGGATACTCAACTGGCTTTGCTTGGGGGACACTTTTCAAAAATGACATGAGGCCAGGGGCCAGTCACAGCAGCCCCATACATGTTTCTGGGATTTTAGGACATTCCTCGGATTTTAGGATCTTTCTATGATTTTAGGACATTTTTAGGATTTTATGCATTTTTAGGATGTAGCACATTTCTAGGATTTTAGGTGATTTCTCTGATATTAGGACATTTATGATTTATAACAAATCTATGATTTTGCGACATTATTTGGATGTTAGGATGTTTTTTTTATGATTTTAGGACATTTCTAGGATTTTAGCACATTTGTGAGATTTTAGCACATTCCTAGGATTTTAGGATATTTCTCTAAATTTTAGGATGTTTCTCTGATTTTAGGATATTTCTCTGATTTTAGGACAGTTCTGGGAGTTTAGGATGATTCTTGGATTTCAAGACATTTCTAAGATTTTAGGACACGTCCATGATTTTAGGACATTTCAAAGATTTTAGTGCATTTAAAGGGTTTCAGGATGTTTCTTGGGTTTCAGGATGTTTCTTGGATTTCAGGACATTTCTGGGATTTTCTAGAATATATGGAAATTTCTCAGATTTTAGTACATCAGGGGCTTAGCTCGGGCTTCTGACAGAGGGGGGTATATCACAGGCACTTCTTTTTTAGACAAACAAAAGCTCTTTCTGTGAACTGTTTTCTGCTCTCTGGTACTTTATATATACTAAAAAATACAAAAAACAGTTCACAGTGTGAATCACTTTATATTTAAAATGAATTAGAACATGGTTGGGCTGCAAGTTGAATCACTAGTCTAGTGTGTGGTCATAGCAGCTTGTGACATCTAGTGGTGAGGTTGCAGAAGTCAAACTTCAGTGTGCCAAGTGTGTAGGAGAGCTACAGGTGCTGATGCAAAATGCCAATGGCCCTATCTGGAGACAGTGTTTGGTTTATCCATTTCGGGCTAAACAATTTCATGGACTCTGTCTAAGAGGACCCATTCCCTTGAAATAAAGAGCATATTCTAAGGTAACACAACAATGATTATTTTCAGGTGATAAGGTGTGTAGGATGTGGGGGGATATATGGGCAGAAACTGAATTTAATATAATTGTATGTTTTCTTTAGTGTATAATTACCTGAAAATAATCAATCATGTTTTTGTTCCCTTACAATGAGCCAAAACACACTTTTTTTTAAGTACAGAGAGCTTTTAATTTGAGGTGCTGTTTCTGTTTATTCTTGAATTATGTTTTATTTATTTGTGTTCTGAGTCAACATGTTGTTTAAATTTCGTGAAATGATATTGAATATGTGGTAATGAATAATGTGTGGACCTTGAACTAATGACTTAGGAGAAATCTGGACCCTGTCCCTGGACCAGTTGGGGACCACTGTCCTAAGAGACACGGCAACTAAGTTCTGACTAAACCACAGGTGCACAGCATTGGAAATTAGGTGTTTAAACTTACATGCTAAACAGCAGACAAGCTAACATAATGACAAAAATGACATCATCATTATAACATTGGTCTGTTGTTATTGCTGCACCAACCTGAAGTCGCTTTTGCAGGAATTTGTGTGACTCCTCGTGGACTCTCTTCTCCTCCTTCAGCTGTCTCTCCAGCAGCTGAGAAAGAAAGAGAAAACAGAGGACATCATTTAGACAATATTTAAGTGTGTAAGTGTGAGATAAATGTAAAAGCACATCTCATCTGCTCATTTAGACCATGCTGAGAGAGGTATGTGTCCTCCAATTTTAAGAAGACAAAGCAGGGTGGGCATCATTCCTGCACTCTGATGGAGGATCGACTTTAAAACACACTTTTTGGTGGCAGAATTGGAGTGGATAAAATTTTGGACTCACCAGCTGCTCCTCCTCCAGCAGCATCTCAACCCGGCTGGTCTCCCTTTGCGCCTGCTGGAGCTGCAGTTCGATGTTTTGCTCTACACGAGAAGCGGGCGTCTCTGACTGCTCCCTCAGCTGATGGTTCAGCTGTCTGGCCAGTCGTTTCATCTCCTGAGGAGGGTGAAAGTATTGGAGGCTGTGGACACTTTGGATCACTCACTGACTTGCAGACTAACGTAGATTTACACTCAGCCCTGACAACCATTCATGCAGGCAATGCTGTTTTTTGGATCTGCTCTCATTTTCTCACCATCAGTGTCTCAGTTTTCTGTCGGAGCTCCTCTTCCTGTCTGCGTAGAGTTTGTTTTCTTTGCTCCAGCTCTCTCTTTGCCTCTCTGAGTGGAAAAACAGTTATTGCATTATTGACACAACACAGTCTTTTTCCTTTCTTTCTCCTTTTCCCCTTCTTCCAATCTGTCTTTCCAAACACTCCTTATCTCAAAAATTCCATCATGTCTCTCAAATTTTGGTCACAAATGTGTTAAATCTGAGTTTAGTGAGCACTTCTCCTTTTCCAAGATAATCCAGGTCCTGGCAGGTGTGGCATATCAAGATGCAAATTAAGCCCTTGAAACCTGAGTAAACTGGCTTGTTTTCTTTCACAAACGTGGAGAGAAGGCAATGAGCAATTTAACAAGAAATGGCCCAAAAATTAGAAAGAAATGAGAACATTACCTGAAAATAAGCACACATAAAAAAAGAGAAGAAAAATGACCTTAAGAAAGTGTGAAAAAAAAATTAATTGACTAAATTTTAAATATATAATAACAATAATTATAAATATTGTTTTTTGGACATTTTTCCCTTTTTTTTGGATACTATCTAATAATCTCCCCAGAGCTTATTGTCAAGCCATTTTCTTGCCACCTTTTACTAATCTTTTATTGCTCTTTCTGGACTTTTCTTACCAAGTTGCTCTTTGCTTTTTCCCCATGTTTTCAAAAGAAATCAAACCAACTTAAATGCTTGTTGAAGGCATCTGAACGCAACACAAAAAAACTGAAGTCAGTCCAGGTTCTAAAGAGTTAAACAGCATTGTTTCTACACAGGTGTGCCTTGGGATTGTCACAATAAAAGCACACTCTAAACTGTGCAGTTTGATCACACGAGATTGTTGCAGATATCACAAGTTTTAAGGGAGTGTGCCATTAACGTGCCAATGCTGTTTCCATGAATTTGGCAGTACATCCAACCAGCCTAACAACTGCAGACGTGTAATGCCAACAGCTCAGGACCTCTACATCCAGAGTCTTCACCTGCAAGCTCGTCTGAGAGCAGCCTTCTAAACAGCTGATGCAACAATTGGTTGGTTTGCACAACCAAAGAATTTCTGCTAAAAGCATCAGAAAGCATCTTAGGGAAGCTCATCTGCAGGCTCATCATCCCCATCAGGCTCTTGACCTGACAGCAATCCATCATGGTAACCAACTTGTGCAGTTGTAAGGTTGGCTGGATGTACTGCCGAATTTGCAGAAATGATATTTAGGGCGTCTTATGGTGATTAACTAAAGATTCAGTTTGTGGGCAGGCTCCCTGAAAACTTGAGGCATTTGTGTCATTGTGTTGTGTGACTAAACTGAACATTTTAAAGTGGCCTTTTATTGTGACCATCCCCAGCCACACTTGTGTAGTTATGATGTTTAATTTGCATCTTGAGTTGCCAAGCATGCCATGAGGATGGGTTAGCTTGGAAAAGGACAGGTGCTCACTTATACGAATTCTAACAAGTTTACGACCAAAATTTGAGAGACACATATCTACTGACTGCTCTGAGAAAGTCTTAGGTTGGGATCTTAAACCTGTAGAAAATGGAAGCAAAAATAAAAGTGTCGCGTTTAATTTTTCTTCAGTGTAGTTGCACATTTTGATAATAATCAAGATTGGTATTATTGGTATTGTTTCCAAATGATGCACTGAAGGAACCTCCTCATGTTCTCAGCGACTTTCTTCTGCTCCTCAATCTTCACCACCTGCAGCAGAGAGCTGAGACTCTGCTTCTCCTGCAGCTCCAAATGCAGCTTGGAAACCTGCTGCGAGACATACTGACTGCAGAGAGACACAGAGACAAACTCAAGCAGAAAAATTCTACTGCATAATGTGTTTGGGTCTGTCTGTAGCCTACTACTCATCAGCGATGAACACTAACAACATCCATTTACTCAAGTGCAACCAAGTCAGTACGGTCAGTGGGTTGTTTTAGAGTCATTAGGTTCTGTGTATTGTGATAATATACAATAAGGCGTTGAGATTTTAAACAGTACTTTGAATACTTTAGTGTTTTTAAAAGCAAGTACTCCAGCTCTTAAATTCAAGTAATAATCAGTCTCAGCAACTTTCACTTGTACTTATTTGACCAAAAGTATCTACACTTTGCTTCAAGAAATACAGTTGTGTACTTTGTCTACTCACCAGTCTTTCCTCAGATTGGTCAGCCTGGATTTCTCCTAAACACAAACACACACACACACAGTTACAGTAAATTAATATATTATTTGAGTCAATGCATTTGTCTCATGAGATCATGAAGTGGAGAATAACGTGTCATAAAAACATTCACATCATCATCCGATCAAAGAAAGCTGACAACTGTTTGACAGATGTTTCTCTGTAAACTGTGAACATTAACAGGTGAAGTTACCTGTGCTGCTGCAGTGCCTCGCTGCCTGCCGATCTTCACTGTCAGGGTGTGCTCCAGTAAGTCTAACTGGTCTGAACAGTCCTCCAGCACAGCTGCCAGTCTCAGGCTCTGAATCCGGGATAAAGACATGCTGTGGAGAGTCAGAGATTGTATTAAAATACCAGCGAGTTTCACATGGGCATGTGTGATTAATGCCAGTGGTGGAATGCAACAAAGTACATTTACTCAAGTACTGCACTTAAGTAAAAAACTGAGGTACTTTTACTTGAGTATTTCAACTTTATACTTTTATTCCACGGCATTTTGGAGGCAAATATTGTTCTTTTTATTTCATTCAATTTATTTGATACCTTTAGCAACTAGTTACTGGGCAGAATAAGATTATTAATACACTTTATTAATCAAATAATACATGATTCTATAGATTAGACTACATAGCAGTATATAAAGTAATTAACATCAGCACCACCATTACCAGTTGCTTAATTTAAGCGATTTAAACATTAATGTATATCACAAATTATAGTCCAATTATATGTTCTATACGATAGTAAAACAGGCAATTCTGCATAATGAGTAGACCGTTTTTTAATTTCGGTACTTTATGTATATTTTGATGTTAATACTTTTGCACTTTCACTTAAGTAGAGTTGTGGATGATTTTTAAGAGTATGTTTACTCTTACCTGAGTAAAATATCCGGGTACTTCCACCACTGCTTAATGCAGGGTTAGTTAGATATACTTTATTCCTCCAGGTTTAATCAATACATTTGATAATATATATGATTGCTAGCATGGTGCTATGACAAAACGTATTTTCATCGATACGCGACTGTTCGGTCTAACTTCAGCTAACAGCTCTTCATTAGTTCACAGAAACCTGTTGCTAGCTAACTTTAGCATGATTTGAGCTAAAGTTAGCATGATGCTAGCTAACCTTCCAAGACAATATGAACAAAACAGTCACTTACTTCACTTCCCCTCGTTACTAATAATAGTACTTTATCGCTGAAAACAACATCAAAATTAATCAGCTGAGGTTAGTTGACGAGTTTACATGTCGCTATGGTGACACATTTTCCCCATGCAACTTTATTGACAGAGCAAGAACATGACAATAACAGCTGCATTTCCTTCTCGCTTTGTTTTATTCACAGATTTGTCTTTGTTAGGAAAAAGGCTGAGTATTGGAAAACCAAGACTACTCATCATCATCAACAATAACAATAATAAGAATTGTAATAATAATATTATTGAATAAATGAATATGGCTAATCAAATAAATCCTTAAATACATGTGTCAATAAATCTAGAAATATAGTTGAATAGAAGATTGTTGTGACTTTTAAGGACATTTTTCAAAGGGTTCCTTCTTTTATTTATGTCAATCTGTATTTCCTATTTGCTATATTTATATATTTTACAGATACTCTTTATTATGTACAAGAGTGAGAGTATTGGAAAACCACAACTACCAATATAATGGTTGTTATTGTTATCGCTATTATTATTGTTGTGATTGTTGTTGATGATGATGATATTCTTCTTCTTCTTCTTCTTCTTATTATTATTATTATTATTAATAATAATAATAAATAAATATGGCTATAATAAATCCTGAAATAAATTGCCTAAAGGAGGCAATAAAAAACAAATTTAGTTGAATAGAAACATTGTTTTTTTACAGGTGTTTTTCAAAGGACTAGTTCACACAGTCCTAGAAATGCCATAACTCAATTAGGCCTTGAAGGAGTTTCCTCAAATATGGCACAAACCTCCTCTGATTAGAATCTGTCAAATGCCCCCTCCTCCAATGTTTTTGCATATTTTTAGATACTGAACAAAGAAGATACAGATACTTTGATCAGGTATTGCATTACAGTTTATTGTTGTAGTCATCATTTGTTGCACTCTCTGCAGGGAGTTACAGCTTAAAGGTAATAGAGACTGAGGGTACAAGCTACACCGTAGTACATGCACGATGCTGTCACACTGTGAGGTTTCTTCTGTGGACTTCCTACTCGTCCCCTGGACACACTGCACGGGGACAGTTTCCCCTCTGAGAGACACAGATCTACAACAGTCTCAAGATATCATCGAGGCAACACGCACCTGATCTACAAACAAACCATTAGAAACAAAGTATGTACACTTACAGTAGATGACTGTTCAACATATGAGTGTGATCATAAAAGGCAATTTCTTAAGGCAGAAAATCTTAAGGAGGACAATGAGGAATGTGATGAAGCACAAAAATAAACATCCAGGCCAGAAGTCAGTATTTCTTCCTGCCGATGAGACTCTGAATGATGGAGAGAAATTATAAAGGCATTATATCAAGACTTAACAGTATGTTTGCACAGCAGGACAGTGCGTTGCTGCCTGCACAGTGAACTGGGCATCATGATCTGTGCATCTGTACAAAATCATCAACATGAGGCCTTTTATTATGACTAATCCTTACACAATACACATCCAAGTAAGGAACTTAACATAAAGTAAATGAGATAATATATACTAGATGTTTGTCAATGCAAAGGTACATTTAAAATTGCAAAAATATGCAGATATTTCCTGTAAATCATTTCAAGGCAAGGCTGGAAGAAACATGACACTGCAGGTAATAATGTTTCTGTACCTGCTTCTCTGCACACAAGTGATTTAAGTGAGTCTCAAATGAACATACAGCATACTTTTTATTTTTCAAACTGTCTGTTATTACCGGTGATGGGGTCAAAAATGAATGCTTATTTTCTGCCAAAGTTAAAATGGTTTTGATTTTACACATTTTTTGTTTTTCTCACTTGTTTGAGGTGTGCGAGGTTTCGCTGGAAACATTGATGTAATGTGTTCTCTTGCACCAATCAGGATTTAGCTATGATTGTGGGAGTGCTCAGAAAGTTGACACATGAAAATTAGTTCACCCAGTGTAAGAAGTACTACTTTGCCTGTGGAAATATCTGTGTGCAATTTCTCTTTCCATAAATCATGACCCAGTTACTCAAGATAATCCACAGACCTTGTTGGGAGCAGTGCGATGTAGGAACTATTTTCTTTCTACCAAACGACACCTGCCAACAGTGTCTGTGGATTATCTTGAGTAACTGGGTCATAATTCCTGGAAAGAGACATTACTGTTGAGTTTTTAAAAATGTATTTTTAATCACTTTAAGCACCAAAAGCCAAGTGCTATCTAGTTTCATTATACTGGAGAGGAAGCAGACATCTCTACCTCCAACACTCTGTGACTGACACCAGAACAATCTAGACTGATAAATAGCACTACGGGTAACAGGAAAAATATGTATTGATTTTTTTGGGTTAACTGTCCCTTTAAGTGTGATCCATATAGGGACTAATGGACACAGAGACACACACAAAATTGGACATTAATATCTCCGCCTCTATAGCTTCAATTCTCACCATTCTTTTTATAATCTGTCTCCTAGAAGTCCCCTTACTGTATGGAATTGCAAAACTAAATGTTACCCAATTTACCCACACTATCATGACAAAGCCAATCTTTGAAATTGAATCAGAAATATCAAGATTTGAATCCATGTTTTCAGGGGATTTATAAGTAGGGCTCGGTCTATTTTGTCACAATGTTACAATGTCACCGCAAACATACTTAGGGAAAATGACTTTTCTCTGAATGACATATCACTTACAAAGATGTTATCATTTGGCACTAAATCTGCATGAGAACAGATTTTTTTTTTCAGAATATGATGCAAAAAAAAAAATTATGTGAGGAGATAAACTTTTCCTCTGATTCCTCAGAAACAGCAGCATGCTATGAAGTATGCTTAGTAAAGAGGAATGTGGGGGAAAGTCTCATGATGCATCATCAGTACAATAAAACTGAGGGTGACTTTATCGAACAATCATTTACTGTACAACACGTGTGTAAAAAACTAAACGAAAAACCGTACAAAATGTACAGTTTAATATTCCGCATTTTCTTGAGTGTCACTCGCTGCAGGCCTCGTGTCTTTTGCAGTGCCAGGGCCTGAGGAAGTCAAACACACATCAGTCCTTCTTCCGTCTTGTGCTTATTTATCTGGATGTGAGTTGGGTTGGACCACGCTGTTGTGCCAAATGAGGGGAGGGAAGTCGTTTCACTTTGTGACGCTGCATCACAACAGTTCTTGTCTCTTTACTGAAAAGTCTGTGGCCAGAGATTAAAGGATCATCTATGATATGGTTAAAAAACAAACTGGCAGAGCTACAGTATGCTCTGGTCTGAAGTAGCTCTACACGATGATCAGGACACAGCAACAAACACCACACTGTCCACCACCAAGGTTCATATCAGCCTTTCTGACAGCTTTTTCTGACTGAAGTATACATGTACAGTAAGATCATATCCAGTGTTGAGTCTTAATAATTGTGCCATAGCAGCTGGAAGCAGCCAGAGAGAAAGAGAGATACAAAGTTTTAGATCTCCTTGATTGTTCGTTCCGAGGGCCGGTACTCCTCCCTTCCTTTAGGGGAGGACAGGTAGAAGGACTGCGTCTTGCGTTTTAGGCGAGCTCTCTTGGTGGCCAGTGACAGGCTGTGCTTGCTGGAAGCGATAATATCAGAGATGAACTTCTTGCAGTCCACGCACACCTCCATGGTGGCCCAGTCCTCCGTCAGCTCCGAGGGAAGCTCCAGTTCTTCATGAGACTTTAGAGAACCGTGTTTTGAAAACCTACATGGGAGAGAAATATTACACAGTTTGGCATGAACAGGATTACAGAAAACTGTTTTTTTCTACATTTTGTGAACGGTTTGGTTTTTCTTTAAGTTTCCTGGGTGTGTAGTCACAGGTAACCCTAACAGTGGGTGGTCATGAACAAAATTTGAAGATTCACTTCATTGTATAAAAAGGGACTGACCATCCTAGCAATGCCTTTTTATGGCCCTTTATTAACCCTCTGAAACCTGAATACAGATGACTTAATTTCTTTTACAATATGAGGCAATGAGTAATAAAGTAAGATATGACCCAAAAAAATGCATGAACTTTATAAGACCTACAAGAAATTCCCTGAAGATTTGTAACAAAAAAAAAAGAATTTTTTTTTCTTTCTTCAGTTTTTTTCTTCTCATATTTCTTTTTCTCATGGTTTCAAAGGGTTAACTGATGATATTCATTGAACTTTTGAAAAATATATATTTTATCTGTTTTTTATCTTTTATTTTTGGTAATCTACATACTTTTCATTGTTTGCTTTTGATGTCAGGCATGTTGTATTAATATAGGGTGGTATGTCAATAACATTATCCAGGTCATTATTGATGTAAGGTGAACAGACTGTTATTGTAGTGCTCGCTGCATTGATTGTTGAATGCAGGAAGGTTTGAGTATTATTAAAGGAACAGTGTTTTAGATTCAGAGGGATTCAGTGGCAACAAGCGGTGAGGTTTGACGACTGCAACCAGTTGAAACTTCTGCCAGTTAGATTTCTTTTAGTGTTCAGGAGGTTTTTACCAGGAGCCAAATTATCTGCAGAGATCTCTTCCTCTCCAAAACAAATGGAGCAGAAGATTTAAACCCGTGAAAACACTGAATGAAGAAGTGATTCCACTCAGGGCGAGAAAATACATTTTTACATTTTCACTTTTTTGGTAATTTGTATGAATTACAACTTCAGTTGAATTGGTTGATAAAAATCATTCCAGCAATTTCTGTTATCATGTCAAAGTACAAATAAATACTCCAGGCCCCATTGGATAAAACACAAACATGAAAAATGAGTTTCAAATTCATGTGTGTAAATATAAAATCTCATAAGCAGTAAGGACAAGCAATAAGGTTAATGCAATAATATCAGAAATCTGTGTGGATGTCAAAACCCAAACGAGAAATGTACGGAGGAGAAAGGTTGTGTCTTTTACTGGCTCTGATCATAGTACTCTTCAGCCACTAGATGTCACAGTGACAGTGCAAAGATGCAAACTATATATATATATATATATATCAATAGTTATTAAGTTTGAAGGCCTTTTTGTCTCTTGTTTGTGTTTTTCTTGTATTTTGTGATTATGAGCATAATGTGTTTTCAGCTTCTATGTATGTTTTAATCTTTGGGGCTACCGTACCAATATCATACAAACTCAGGAGGAAACAGGAGAATGTGTATCACATTAGGACATAACACACGTTCTTGACAGACTGAATGACTGTGTTCATGGCTCTTACTTGGACATGGTCTTCTGAATACTGTGGCGTCGTGGACTGCCGGAGGATTTCTCAGATTTGGCAGCAGCTGCAGCTCCAGAGGCTTTTCCAGTTCCTTTAGACGCTCCTGTTGTTTCTACTTTCAAAGCGGGGGACGCAGTGGCCCCTCCCACTGTTGATGGCCCCGGTCCTTCAGCCACAAAGAGTCCTTGTCCTACAGCAGTCATGGCACTCAACCTTTCTCTGGGGAGAGTGTTGGTCGAGCCGATGGAGTAAATGGGCAAGCTGGAGTACGGTTTGGACGGCAGTCGCATCTGTTAGAGAGGGACCACATGAATGTAAATAAGGGGAAACGTAATCATATTGTGAGAGAGAATACAGAAGGCCTACATTGTTATAAAACTTTATGACTCCCTTCACAACTCAGTGGTCAGGTGTGCAGGTGTCTGATTTTTGGGTGCCATTTTCAACATAAGAATTTAAAATCTTCATAACATTACTTTATTGCACATCCTGAAACATTGTAATGGCACTAAAGATATCTGAGAACATCAGCAACACAATATGATTGCAATAATGTTGTGCACAGTTAATCTGGTTAAAGAGTTACCTTTATCAACATGGGCCCTTATTTTAAACTTGGTTTGGACTCACTTGACAGGACTCATATTTTTATCTTAAATTTCATCTTTTTGAATGGCACCACATTACTGTCAGCTGACTGATCAGAACAAAATGATTTCATGCTGCACCAGCAGCTGATCTGACTAACCTTTTTGCAGCACTGTGCACACACAGGCCTGCAGGGAGAAAAGAGAGAGCAAACAGAAGAAGTCATGAATGCATACTTTATTCTGCATAGTTTTCATTCAGAAGACAAAGATAATTATGTGAGATGCTTTACTTTTTGCAAAACTGGCAGATGTAGGACCAGGTGAAGAAGGAAAACCTTTTGGTTCGACAACAGAAGCAAAGCTGCAATAAAAGAAAGACCATGTTAGAAGAAGAATCAACAATTCAGACATTTGTGTGAGGCTTGTCATGATTAGCATATAAATTCTTGAGTTATGACCAAATACATGTTTTGTGAGGTCACAGTGACTTTAACCTTTGACTACCAAATTCTAATTTTAGTTTAGTCAGATCTTTATTTTGCCAAATAAAATAGGAGAACAAAATAAAATATAAGTAAGATAAAAAACACTAGAATGCCCACTGGACATATTCAGTAAACAGATAAAAGTATTTCATCAGTTCATTCGTTAGTCCAAGTTGATGTTTGTGCCAAATTTGAGGATACTCCCTCAAGGCCTTTTTGAGATATTGGGTTAACGAGAACGAGAAATATGCACAGTCACAGTGACCTTGACGTTTGACCTATCGCCTCCAAATTCTAATCAGTTCATCGTTGAGTGAAAGTTTGTGCCAAATTCGAAGGAAATCCTTTGAGATGTTCTTGACATATCGCCTTCACAAGATTAAATGGAGGAAACCTCATAAAGAGCAGAGGCATGGTAAAAAGAAATCAACACAAACGTCAAAAAAATGTGGCCAAATGTAATTAGTTGGAACTCATTTTACAAATGGTGTTACAACTGCATCTGCTCTGTTCTTTACCGTACATGATACAGGGAGCACATTTAGTACATGAACATTTACCTTTCCCTTCTTCATTGCATTGTAGATGTCTTTGTACTGCTGGAACTTCTCCAGCTCGGCCTTCACCAGCACCTGTCTGATGTGCATCACCTCCTCCACTGTCAGAGACAGACACTCCACAGGGAAACAGAACTCCTCCTATAACAGCACACACAGTGAAGTATACATGCACAGAGAACAGGGCTCAGTGTTTATCATTCAGCACACACACAGCCCACCCTCTATGTGGGTCCACACTACATTTGGGTCATAAAAATGTTCACTAAAGAAGGCGGCGGACTCAGAGAGGGCTCGTGACGCATAAACAACTAGAGTGATGGGAAGACATGATTTCAGCAGTAGTCCAGGGCAGCCGAGTTCCTCACAAAGTGGGCAGTTTTTGTCTTAAAAGGACAATTTCACCATAATTGAGGCTTCAGCAGAAAAACCAGCCGTCCAGGAGGGTTTAACAACCGGCCAGGCTGAACTAACACAGGAATCTACATCCAGTCCAGAGACAGTCTGTGCTGTCGTTTCTCCTCTGACTCCTCCACCTGCTGATATTAGCTGTGATGAAACAGCAGAGCAGCCAACACCCTCGCCTCCATCAAAAATCTGCTGTGGTTCCAGCTCCACCACTTCCTGTTACCCACATGCATTTAACGATCAGTCAGGCAAAAGTAGACTCTGCTGCTGCTGTGTAATCTACTCTACCTCCTCTGACCCCACCTGCTCCTGCTGCTGAGGTCACTGAGAAAGCACCAGGAAACTTCAAAATATTTCTAATATCTTAAAAGAAACATTGGGGGTGCCTGGTGCCTCAGTGGATAGGGCAGTGACCCATATGCAGAGGTTGAATCTTCGCCGCAGCGGCTGCTGGTTCGATTCCAGCCTCTCTCTCTCCCCCTTTCATGCTCAAACTGTCCTGTCCATTAAAGGCAATAAAAGCACAATAAATAATCTTAAAAAAACCTAAACAATGTCTTTATCTGTATTGTGTCATTAATAAACCAAATCAACAATAAAATCATCAAAATGACTCATCATCCCAACAACAGCCATGGAATTATTTGTTTATAAATTGGGCAGATTGAAATGAATTTTAGCTACTTGTGTTTTAGTGTTAAAATGTTATCCAAAGCAGTGAAGTAAATGTTAGTTAAATTATATTATTCACAAGCTATGTGACCACAGCTCAGATAAAAAACAGTTTGTCCTCAGCACAGAATGGCAGCAGTCTGCTCTAAAGATGAACGATTTCTAGTGAAGCAGGAAGAATTAGGAGAGAATGGGCAGCTACAGTTACGATGCCAGCGCAGACTGAGGAAGACTGGCAAACCTTGTCCGACTCCCTTGCTCTGACGTAAATGGCCCTGCACAGAGCATAAACTGCCTTCATCAACACCAACACAAACGCCTCGACAGGGTGGGAGCTCTGAAAAGCTTGAAGAGTGGGGGGAGAAAGGCGAAGGAGGACGAGGAGGGGGATCCAGGGACGATATGAAGCTATCGTCCCAACCTGAACGCGAGAAGATTCCTGCAGTTTGAAGACGTCACACCAGGAGATATTGTGAGTATAAACAGTAGATAGAACAAAGGAGGGGGAAGAAATCCAGGAAGACACATGTCACACAAATGAAAGAACAAGAGAAATGACAGTGAGTGTTTAGTTTAAATCCCTTCTCATTTGCTTCTCTGTGCAGATATTGATGCTCGCTTTCGCTTCTCTGTTCTCCATTTGTCTATCTATGTCTCAGTTATTAAGTTACTGGACAGGATCTGTGGCCGGGGCTCCACTGTCCTCAGAGAGCACACAGTAATGTGCTCTAATACTGACAGGCTGTTCTCATTAACCCTTTATGTATTTTTCTACAAAAAGTAATGCGCCCATATTTGTACATATCCCACATTATCACGAGACACTAATTTGTGCATAACCCACAGATTTTGGAAAGCTACAATCACGTTAACAATTGGCTGACGGGCAGGAACAAGGAGGCAGGTTGAGGTGGCGGATGGCTCACAAAACACAAAACTTTTCCCTGAGAATTTCCATAGAGGACAGGTATTTGAAACGGTGTGAACTTTGAGTCATTTTAATGTATGTCCTCACCATGTTTCTTTTCCCTCAACATAAGGGGCCAATCACAACGAGACGTGTCGCTAGATAAGCGTTGCCAACAAAACCATCAATTAGTATCGTGCGCCTGTCAGGCGCTCCTCTCTTGCTGCTATGCAACACATTTTTCTGGCAGTTTTAGGGCTTTCATAAAAGTTAAAATATTTTAAACTTTTCTGCTAAAGGCAAGGAGTCACAACCCTTGTCCATGTTACTTTTGGCCATGTGCATGCAGCTCCACAGGTGCTCCTAGTTGTTTTTCCAGATACGTTTCCAAGACGTTTTTGTAGCGGTCGCACCTGGTGTGATGCGTCTCGGTGTGATCGGCCCTTATAACCTCAGTAACTTTACATTAATCGAACTAGGCTCGGGTTATGTCAAAGTATACTGACGTATTTAGAAGCCCTGAAGGTATGTTCATTGCCGTCATAAATACAGGTGCCTCTCTTTTTATTAAACTCATTATATTTAGTGCACAGCACGCACCACTAAAGCTCAGTGTCCAGTCTCTATTGGTGGAACAGGCAGCTGAGCTGAAAGAAGCCGTGACAGGTTACAGGACTGCAAACAGCCGGCAGCCAGTCGGCAGAGAGAGACCGTGGGGATTAACAGCATGTTTTTTTTTTTTAACTTGGTGAATTAAGGACTTATTTTGACCAAACAGTGATTGTTGGAACAGTGGACTTACTAACTAAATTACTAGTAAGAGTAACCAAGACAGTTTTGATTAGTTTTATTTTATTTCTGGTGATTTTGAATGATGTGTGTTTTATGATAAGTAAACAAGGCAATTAAGCCTTGTCAGTCTTCAGTGACCAAGTTAGGGTTAGTGCCACACACTTACACCATAATATTACATACTGCCTAAATGTAACTTAACTACACTAAACGTCATTCATGGGGCGCAGATTCATAGATATCATACAAACCGTTCCATGAAGATACATACATACTTTATATTAACACTGCTATTTTCTATTTGTTGATTAATTACTACTGCTATTATGAAGAGTTTTTAAGCAATAAAAACTTTATCGATCCCCTTTTTCTGAAACATTGTATGATTAGTATTTTTTCTATAGTACAGCTCATCTACTGAGTTGTTACAGTATGTAAAACGATTTCTGACTCACCAGAGACTTGGAGCTCTGTTTGCAGGGCGGCTGAAACAGTCGGACATTTGTCGGGGTTTCCTTCTCAATGGAGTGTCTCCTCTGGGGGGTCTGACGCCTCTCTGGTTGAGGTGTAGAAGAGATGGGCAGGAAACTGGGTGGAGCTGGCATTCATAGAGGAGAGAGACGTAAAACAGAGAAAAGGAGGCAGCTTTATTTGAAATATTCAGAATATTGTTTAATTCAAGGCTCAAGAACTTTTGATTATAAACAGCAACAAGAGCAGGGAAATCACTAAGGCTGGATTTACACTTCAAGTCTTAGTGCCAAATTCTAATTTGTTGCCTGTATCTGATTTTTTGTGACCGTCTGCTTAAATCTACTCTTAAAAGTGACTTAAATCTGATATCTGCATTTACACCTGCTTAAAATTAACTTACGCTTGAAATAACTGGCATTTGTAAACAGATACTGAAATGTCTTCATACATGTGTTTGGGTGCAATGCCTGTTCCCCGTGAACCTCCGGCAGTATTTTGTAGACTATAAAACCCGACTTTCCATCGGCATGAGAATGAGTACATAATGACTGAATTTTCATTTTTGGGTAACACATCGCACTTTCAATTACATATGATTGGCAATGCCAGGGAATATCCAACCTGTCTGCTTAGACTACAGACTCATTTGCAGATATCTGAATCATATCTGCTTTATTTCCACATATAAATGAGGCCTATAACCAAACTGAGAATGTCCAATTTCCTGTGTTTTTTTCCGGCTTATACGTTCATTATACGTATCCAATCTGTGCCAAATGAGAGGAAAAAATCAGAATTTGGTCGCTTGAACCATGTGTGTGTAAATCCAGCCAAAACAAAAAATCCAAGAAAACATGGCTGGGGAGGCTGTAAGATTAAAACTCATTGTACACTGTCAGTGTATGGTTTAGCTGAGGAGGTGACTGAACTGTGACAGGGATGCAGAAATAATTCCTGACTCACTTTTCTTCCCCACAGCAGACTCTGGGGATGTATCATCCATCAGAGATGTAGCCACACTGGAGCTGCTGGCTGATTTGCGGCCAAAAACCTCATCCTGATGTATGGAATATACAAACACACCAGTCTTCGTTTGCTCTATACATGCATGGTGCTTTGTCAAAATCCACCCATCCCACACACACACAAACACACAAACTCATACTGACGTCAGAGTCTGAACTGTCCAGCTCAGCGAGGCTGGGAGCCTTCAGGAGCCTCTTCCTCTGAGGTGCAGACTGAGATCCGGACGGTTCAACCCTGGTAACTGTTAATCCGTTGTTCAGAGACAGAGTGCTAGAGGTCCTCCTGCCCATGTACGGACTAAACTCATCTGCACAGAGCGACACAAGAGAGAGTCAGTCAGACAAAAGGAGGAAAAGCACTTGAATCTCAAAACTCGTCCTCTTATGATTCCTTGCATCCAGTGTGATTATTTCATTCTACTGTGACTGTTCTGGCCACAATAAAGGGATGACAGACTGTTTTCAAATTACAGTGTGTTTCAATTGGAGGGTAAAATGTGAAAAGATGCAATGAATCCTGTTCAAAGGACTGAGGTCTGAGATTCACCTGAGGTGAACAAGGTCAGGATGGGTGAGTTAAATTGGTCTGAGGGGAGGCAGAGGAGCAGGCTGGTGTTACACACAGAGCATGGATGACTCTTTGTATCATTATTTTCAGGGGAGCTGAAACTTTAAAATCAATTGCCACAAGGTCATTCTGTAAAACAATTGATTACTACTAACCACCTAACAAGCTGCCTGGGGGTGGTTAGTAGGGGGGCAAAGAGAAGGTTTATAAGGGAGGGGTGGGGGTGAGAAGAGTGCTGCAAAAGGCAGATAAAGAGCTGCAGCTGATAGGATCCATGGGAACCCTGAAACCTCTCTCTCTATTCTTTCACTTTCTTGTCTTGTTTGTGGGAAAAGCATCCACATGAGCTCATCGTCTCAACAGGAGCTCTGTCTCTGCTGCTGGACTAGAACTAACTTTCCTGCAGACTACATCAGCAGATTAGACTTTACCAAAAACAAACAAACCAGTCATAATAAGCCATAATTGTACACTCTACCAGTGTACTAAGCAAGGCCTCAGTAATCAAATACCTAAATAGAGGATATATTAGTTTACAGCCAGGGAGGCAGACAGACAAGGCCATTAGATTAAGGGTAAACAAGGCCTTCAAAGCTGCAGCAGCGCTCATACTTTACCTACTCCAGTACGGAACAAATCCTGTGGCATACTGCGAGTTTTGCCAAAACCTAAAAGGGAACACCTCCTTCGTTAGAATAGTTATAAGAATATTCAATTATATGGTGTGTCTGTTCTGTTAGTTCCCAATAATATATCATGATTAATGCAGTCATTGCATTATTGTGCAGTTGTATTTGTCTTTTTGTTTTTCTTTTGTAGTGGACCCAAACCTTAACTTAACCTGGTTTGTTCATGTTTTCCTCTATATTTTGATAATGCCTTTCAACTGAAATTGATTTAATTGCTTTCAATTAAAGGTGTCAGCATGAGCGTATATTTAGCTTTCTTTGAGCTGTTGAGTGTATGTGTTACATGTACAGCTCATAGACAACATGACAGTTCCCCAAAAGTGTAGCTTTTCAATCTTGATTGCCCCCTGGTGTCTGTCTGAAGTATAGGTCATAAAGCCCACCCCCTCCATGTTAGTGATGGGACATAGGCCAAACTAAAAACTCAAAGTACACGCCAAATACATTTTTCCCAAAGATGGATTCTAAAATTTATGGTAGTTCTCATCACCCTGGTGTTTATTAAACTGATCATTTTTGTGATAAGTTCTGTTTTAATAAGTTATTCAATTCTACAAAAAGGGGATTTTCCACCATGATTGACAGCTGTGACAGCGAATCCATGCGCTCGCATTTAATCGGGCTGCTCGCAATTGGTCGGAAGGGTGTTTTGACGGGAACTCCCCCACTGTAAATATTACTATCGCATAGAATGACAAATGAATGACGTCATCAGTGCAAGATGGCAGCAGCCGTCTGCAGGATATTTTTGCTTAACTTAAGCATAGCGGGCGTAAGTGGGGATGCGTCGTCCATTTTTGTTTACACTCTATGGTGTAGCTACACAACTCTCTTAAAATTCCACGTCTTCCTCCTAAAGAGGTAAGTGTAGATGCCGCAATAGCATCAGATATACCAGAACTGAAGGGGTTTTTTTTTTCAAGCAAGAAGAGCACAGAACAGCACTGAGGGATCTTGTGGAAAAAGATATTTTCATGCTTCTCCCGACTGGCCTGTGATAGATGGTGGAACTTCTCAGTTGGTTCTGTGTAACAGACCATCTGGTGTGTCAGGTGTAGGCAAGCTCTTCCCCCCTGTTTCCAGTCTCTATGCTAAGCTAAGCTAACCACCTCTTGGCTGTAGCTTCATTTTGCTGCACAGACATGAGAGTGATATTCTTTCCATTTAATTCTCGGCAATAGTAGTATAAGTGCATATAACTAGTATAACTGCATTTTCAGAAATGTTGGGCTGTTCCATTTTTGTTGATAAATTGTAAACTGCCCCTGTGGGACACACCAGCTCCATTTTGCCAACATCAAACAATAAAATGTACCCAGAGGAACATGATGCATCACCAAGACAATTTAAATCCTGTGACATTGATTTCTCCTTGCAACAATATTTTCTTGCTCCTGACCTTAATCGCGTTCATTAAGGTGTCAGTGGGTATGTACTACCTCCCCATAAAATATAGAGCAAAGTGAGAATCCAGCTGCTCACTCTATATGAGAATGATCCATCATAGAGGGAAGTTTGTACACACAGATTTAAGGACAGCATGAATGAGTATGTAAGAGGTGATAAAGTTTGTGGTGTGATGAGAGACACTGGCATCAGTAGGAGGGGAAGAGGAGCACAGCATTATTTGGTCTTGCCTGCCTCAGCTGTATTTTCTCATCACCTCAATCAAAAGTGTCCTATTAAATTCACATGCATTTAATGCTGAAACACATGCCACCACTGAGAGAGCGGTCCTGTCCAGTGCTGTGCAGAGCATGACGCAGTACTCTGATTAAATTCTGCAAAGTCACCTCGTACATGAAAGACCCTTTTGTATGAAGCCGATTTTTGGAGGCACAGAAGTGGCAGCGACTCTTTCAGCTGTTGCTTTTCATTACTTGAATAGATGGGTGGCATATAATAAAAACTTTTCCTGAGTGTTTAGAGATCAACAGCAACCACCATGACCATTTTTCAGAAGTGATATTATCCTGTTCATTTGGCTGACAGCAGCTATCGATAAGACAGACTGTATGTGCTGACATTTTTATCATTGCGGAGGATTATAACACCAAAATGATGTCCTCCAAGGAAGGACTTAAAGTGCACCGAAGCAACAATAATGTTGTTTCAAAACTCTTCCTACAAAATTCCCACAAGCATAAGATGTCCTCAGCAGTGATACAACTAGACTTTTTAATTTAACCCTTTAATGCCTGGATCAACATCAGTTTTCTTGTGTTGATTCCAGACTTCTCTCTATAGCATTCAAACCTCTGAAACCTGAGAAAAATGGTTTGAATTCTTTTAGAACGACGAAAGAAAACATAACGAGCTACTTGCAAAAAATGAGTATTATTAAATATTATCAAAAAACAAAGGAAAAATGTCCAGAAAACTATATTCATAGCTCTTTTGGAAAAATATTTTTGAAAATACATTTTTACATTTTCAAATCTTTTTCTTTTCTTATTTTCAAATAATTTCCTTGTAATTTCTTTCGGGTACTAATTTCTTGAGAATTTTTGGTTAGGTTGCTCGACACCCTCGTCCCATGTTTTTCAAAGAAATCAAGCCAGTTTGCTCAGATTTCAAAGAATTAAGGCATTTATATCTTTAAGTTATATTAACAATTTGTCCTTTTTGGGTCATTTTTCATTATAGTCAGGATTTTTTTCTAGGTTTGGGGTTTTCAGTGTTACTTTGTTGCATTTATTCAGTTCTTCATGTTTCCTGTTTTATTTTGTTATAATCTCCTTAAGTGTCATGTCTGGTTTCACTTCCTACCTTTGTGTTTGATTAGTTTCACCTGTCCCTCATGAATTTAAAGTCACCTCACCTCCTGCTCACCTGTTTATACTTCCCAGTAAGTCACTCCCTTTATACTTTACCAGCCCAAGTCATTTGTTCTTTGACAGTTCTTTGTTTGTGTCTTCTCCAATGATTTGCTTGAGCCATTTCTTCCCTGCGATGTGCTGTTTTTCTGTTTTGTTCTGAATACATTTCAGATTTATTCATATTTGTTGTTTATTCTGCCATTACCTGCAGTCCCCTGGATTTTTTAGGTTGTATTGAATCATAGTACTTTTCCTGTCTGCCTCCTTATCAGTCAATTCTGCACTTGGATACAAACCCACATTGTTGAAATGTTCAACATCTAATCCAATCCATCACTGGCGATACAGTCAATAATCTCAAACAGATTCTGCATATTCTATGCTGTATGTATGCTGAATCTGCAACTGAACAATAATTTGGTATCAGAGTTGTTCTGGTTAATGTTTGTAGTCGGATTGTTATTGAACAATTGCATTTGAGCGACATGCAATGGCTGAAATGCAATCTCCCAAACAATCAGCTAACAGCTGATGATTTAGCTTTATGTTAGCTTTGTTTTAACATTTGCCTACATTCGTATGCAGATATGAATTTTTTTAGAGATTTGCTGAAATGGCACCAGAACTTCTGAAACATTGGCTGTTTCCCCCAGAAGCTTATTCATCATCAGACTGATGGCGGATGGGTTCTGAGTTTGTTCATAAAGTATCTAAACACATTGCACCAAGAGCAGTAGTGCCCTTTGAACATCCCAATCTGCCTGTGAGATGATGGGATCTGCTCCAATCAGCCAGCTGAGTTTAATCTTTTCCTTTAGGACAGCCAGATGGTGAAATGACATTAGGATTCCCTCTTGTGTCAAAAACCACATGCAGTGAGAAGTGTATACGTAATGAACCCTTCTTATGATGCGATCATCATGACAAGTTTTTTTCTTCCTAGGTTTACGATTTAAAAGGGAAGAAAAAATATGACATGTAATACTGTATGTAAATGTCACCTGCTTTCTGCGTAGATAAAGTATCAGTTCGATTTCTGTTGAATAAAAAGGAAAATAATTTTTATTTTTAATATGAATAATAAATATGACAGATTAGAAGTACGCAAATTGTTCCCAGGATGCCTTGCCAACTGTCATTAAATTAGGAAGGTGTTTTAAAACATTATGTTTTGCATTTACATTTCAGAGCAACAGATGATGTCACACAAATCATGTTTGTATTTATCCTCGCTCCCATGCAAATTCGTTTTTGCAAACTCTTAATAAAAGGCTGGTGAGAAACTGTGTGGTAGGGCTGGGCGATAGGGGCTGAAAATTAAATTGTGATATTTTTAGGCGATATCTCCATGCACAATATACATCTCGATATTTTTAAATCTCCTCAAAACCACCTAATTAATGCTAGATCTGGGAGACAGAGCTGAATTTATTTATTATTATCCATTTATTCCATATAACAATATCACAATATCCAATATCTAAGATGATATATAGTCTCATATCATGATACAACATAATATCTTTATATTGCCCAGCCCCTCTGTGCAGCCAGCCTTTTGTATCTGGAAGACTAAAGTGATTTCGATAATAAATATGATAAAAAATCCTCATACACATATCTTATTCTGTTTTTTTTTTTTCTTTGCTTTTTTTGTAGCTGAGCCAGCCCCTAGGACCTACACCAGCACCACCAGGGGTATGAGTGCACCAGGTTGGATTTTTAAATTTCACTGTATTTGTCACTGTTCAATTTCATTATACTTAACTTTTTACAAGATGTAGGACTGAATACTACAAGTAGCCAAATTTGAATATATTGAGCAGCATGTCTAAGTTACGCTCTAAGATAAAGAACAACACAAAGGACATGTCCTCAGTGGCTTCAGTGATTGTTTTACAGCTCTACTGTATATTTGTACTGTGACTGAAAATCCTGTTTGTCCACTTTGCTGGTAAATGTGTCGCTCATGTTTGCTCTCATCAGTGTCCTTCTACTGACCAGTGTCCCACATCACCACGTTTCACCTCCGCGGACCACAGCCAACCATCACCGACCACTGAAGCATGACATGAAATGCGTGTGTGCTGATACAGTATGTTTGATGTGTGTGCAGGCTGGGAGAGCAGATGAGCAGCCACAACAAGGAGGGAAACAGAAAGAGATAAAAAGCCAGATAAAACAGCAGCGAGGTGGACTTTACCTGACGCATCAAAACTGAAAGACATGCTAAGTGGCCGAATTACTGCAACGAGAAACAGTTATGGCATCGGACAGTTATTGCTGGTGATTAGGAGGTAAATTAAGGCATTAGAGGAAGTAATCTGCTTGTACAGTATTTGGAAAGACATGCAGGGGTATAGCACGCTTATTGTGTAGTTTCAGATCACTGAAGTATAACCACTTTCATGATGGGAGATAATAGGATTTCAAATAAGCCACAGCCAATGGTGAGAGATTACTGACATTAAGAAACATTAGTGGTTTTAACATTGTTAGTATTAAAGGAATTGCAGACACTTAGCATTGCTACTAATGTAAAACTTTCACTACATTGCAAAGTGTGGTCAACAAAACAATAAAAGGCATTAGTTGCAACACAAATGTAAAAGGTTACACAGCATTAGCTACAACAGCAAAGAGAAGATGCACAAATAATAGTGTAGTAAAGTGTAAAAAGAACTAAAATATGACACATTTCTCATCTGAACTCGTCCCAGCAGGTGCAAGCATCAGCACCATACTTCAGCTTAAAAATTACATTTCAGAGTGAAGTATGTTTTTATGTGCATGACAGTGTGCATGTGTGTGCGCAACAACGAGAGCAAAGAAGAGGTGAGGCTCCTTACCCAGTCTGCCCCTGCGGATCTCACCAGGCGACACCGGCCGAAGTTTCCTCTCAGACTTGATTTCCTCCAAGATCCGTTCATGAAGCGTCGGAGGAGGCTGAGTCTGTGGCTTAAGCTTACGAGCTGACACCTAGCGCAGATTGATGGAGGGTAAAATATAACTGTTGACCGGGAGTAAGTAGAGTGGAATACAACAACTGACACAAACAAATAGGGTTGTAGCCAGAGGGCAGCGGCGTTTTCATCACCACCTCCTCATATCTGCTGTGACTGATTGTTCACCTCATGAACGAGAGATGAGCCCTGCTGAAACAGCGCCTGCGAGTTCTGCAGTAAGATTTATAACAAGTGAGAACTGATGAACGCAGCATTTCACTGAGTTCACAGTGCAGAGAAACTTGAGTAAGAAAACTACAGTATTAACGTTATGATAATTATAATAGTCCTGGCATCCTGGCTTTTTTCAGACACAAGACGATATTATTGAGTTTGAAGAATTGCTGATACACTCATTTGAAGACATTTCACTGCTCTGTTTTAATTAATGCCGCTTTTGACAGGCTGCACATGGATGGGTTGTGACATTTAAGTCCATGATCTTCAGTCGTACTTACAGGGTTGAGAGGTGGTCTGGACCTGATGAACTCCAGTATGACTTCATGAGCGCTTTTCTTTAACCTGGGTGGGATGTCTCCATTTACCTGAAACAACAGAACAGGATGAAAACACATAAACAAGCACACAAAGTCATAAAAATGTAATTGGCTATGATCCTTGTCTTCACTTATAAAAATCTAGCTCATGAATCCTGCTTGTTTCAGACGTTTGTTTAATAGTTAGAGTGCGTGTCGTGGAAAAGCTGAATAATCTCATACCACATTACACACTAAGGTTAATATTGGCATTGTACATTTTCTGTAAATCACACACATTAACACATTAACACATTACATTTGCACATTTCATAGCTATCATATCAACATTTCTAAAGTGACATAGTATATGAACTGATTTTGTTGATAGAAGATGGAGGTATGGCGCATGATATGACACTTAAGGGAGACTCCTGCCAAGCTGCATAACATGGCTCCTGACCAACAAACAACAAAACCAGTAGTGATTTATTAAGCCTTTACTGTGTTTCCACTGCCTTTTTAAGGCACCAAATGCAGGTGTTTTGTAACGACCCATCACTGTTTCGTCAGCTGGGATGGTCCCACAAAAAGCTGTTATTTTTTTACAGAGACCTCGCTACTTTTCCCAATAAGATCATGCCACCAGTACCATACATTTTAAGCAAAAACATAATCTTTTTCTAAACATAACCAGGTTGTTTAACAACATAAAGATTCAATGTATTTTCGACATAATAACATTCAAATGTAATGTATTTGTGGTTTGCGGAAATGTACAATGCCAACATTTTATCTAGCGATTGGGTTGGGTACATAAAAGATTATGAAGTCTAATAGAATCAAATCACCAGTATCAAGACTAAGGACCATAAACAGTACTTTTAACTATGGTTGCAACTAAAGGTTATTTTCATTATCGATTTTTTTGATCATAGTTTTTATTGTGGGAGTTAATCAATAATTTTTGAATGTCTTGTTTGTGCCAAAAGTCCAAAACCAAAAGATGTTCAACCGACAATAATGCACCGCAAAATAAAGCAGCATTGGTTCATCTTGTCCTTGATTATCAATACTATCTGCAATAACTTTTCTGTTAAACAAACAATCGAGAAACTGTCTAATTGTTTCCATAATATTACCAGCCAAATGGCTTATAGATGCCATTTTACAGGTATGGCTAGGATTTGGCCCAAATTTAGCTGGGATCGGCTCCTGCCACCCCAAAACCCAGAGGACACGCGATAACAGAAAACTGATCGACCTTTCATGTCAGCAAATAAATGGAACACTGGAATTCAAAAGAGCATCACTCCATCTTACAATTATTACGCAAACGGCTTCTCAAAGAAATTTCCCACAGGGTAGGAACAATAGTACAGCAGAAGCAGAGCAGGAGATGTACATGTGGCATTTCTTTTCTATCTGAGGTCCAGACTGTGCACTGACCATGACTTTGCGCAGTTTGTAGCGTTTGGACCTGATGTCATCCATGAGCATCTCATAGGGAGTGAGCTGGTACTCGATGGGCAGAGGATTGTACTGACGCTCCTGCACCTTCTTCAGCTTGACTCCTTCTCGCAGGTCCCTCATCACCTGAACCCAGAATCGAGCCTGACGAACAAAGCAAAGGGCAGCATGGGAAAAGGGGAAATAGAAAATACCATGACCCTCTCAATATGAATTTATTTGGACAATCGCAATCATCTGTGCTCTGACCTCTCTGTGCACACAGAGTAAGGAGGGTTCATCAAGGAGAGCGGTTCTATCCATGTCAAAATGGTTCCTGAGAAGCTCTTTAATCGCTGCCTATTTAGAGTGTAACATGGATTGACAAATATGCCTTTATGGAACATGCAGATGGAGAATATTTAATGTGAAATCAAAGGGAGGTGTGATTTTTCCTATTTATTTATGTTAGTTAGACTTTGATCAAGAGAAAGGGTGAGTTGAGGCTGGAGGTCAAAGGTCAGGAGTCTGCAGTAGTTGCCTACCCAGTCAGCGTTCTGTAGTTCATTCAGGTCTCTGCTGGGCTCCTCTGTTGTCTCCTCCATCTTACGGAGGTTCTAGGGGAAAAAAAAAGAGACTAAGTTTAAATATGATAAAGGAAATTGACTCTGTGGGACATCAGGAATTATAGACGCTAGAAACAATGAAGAGTCAGTACATGTGGACCAGCAAAGTCCTCCCTGTTTGTCCTGTTTAAACCGGCTTCTTACTGTAGGAGACATTAGTTACGTCTGTGTATTTGTCTGTTTATATTTTCTGTATAAGTAAGATTCACCACGGGTGGCAGTGCAGGTTAGTGTGGCCTGTAAAGCACATAAGGGGCTCAGGTGTTACAGGCGGTGTAATTATGCACAGGTCACGGTAAGATTATAGAGTTTTTAACGCTCGCTCTCCCACGTGCTCACACATCACAAAGACATTTTAATTTAACACAAACAGCTAGTAGGAGCTTTTAATTCCTGTGTCTTCACAAAAATGGTGTTGACCTAAAAATAACTTTTCAAAGTCTAAACAAATAAAAGATTATCATTATAACTAGGTTATATGATTGATATAGTTTTTTGCTGAACTTTAACCTTTAAGCTGAGCTTTAATTGTTTAAAGAAAAAGGTAGTGGTACTTGCAGTGCTATGCTACTGTAATGGCGTTGCACAACCACTGGATAGATAACCATGACAGTCCACTCTAGCATGAATGTTAACCAAAGGATAAAATGCAATAACTCCAGTACAGTCACTACTATACTTTATGCCCAGTGCACATTTCATGATGTCAGCAAATGCTAACATGCCTACATGCTTAGTAGAGAAAGTGACTAGTACCTGCTAAACTTTAGCATGTTAGCATGTTAACTAGAAACACTGCCTCACCAACCACTTCCATTAAAATTTAGCTTTTAATTATTTCGGGATTGTTGTTTGTTTTTTCTAATTTTGTGCAGGAAACACTAAAGCCGCAGAGAGCTGCTGGTATGTTCTTGAAAAATACTATCAGCTATCACATAAAGAAAAATATGGCATATATTCACTTTTTATGTAAGGTAAAAGTTAAAAGAAACAAGACATGAAACTGAGACAGTCCCTTGTTACCATGCAGTCAACAGAAAGCGCAGCTCCTCCATCCTGACACCTGTTTGAACCTGCACAACGTGAGGCCATTAGTGTTGTAAAACACTGACAGCCCGACTGACAGCCTGTCTGTGGGACACAAGGAGCAACATGCATTCCTCTGCTGGTGCTCGCAGAGTTCAGCAGAGGACAATATGAATGTGTGAAGGTGCGTGAAGGTGTGTGTGTGTGTGTGTGTGTGTGTGTGTGTGTGTGTGTGTGTGTGTGTTAGATAAAGAGTTTGACAGAGCAAGCAAGAGATGGAAACAAAATGTGACAAAAAGTATGTGAGCATTTTTATGCAGTAGGCAGACAGACAATATTTTCCCGCTGGCGAATGTTTTGTGGTTATATTGCTCTTGTCAGTGCAGAGGAGCGATTGATAACACAATCACGGGGTCTGCCCAGTCTGCCCAGCTGACTGCAGAGTTAAGACCTCAACCCACCAGGGAAATCACAATTCACCATTATCCTGCCGGGGGAACAGCTGCCTCCACCGGACTGTAGCCTCACTGTAGCAGTTACATAACATCACTCATAACATAATGCATCATAACTCTGCATGCCTACAGTGCATACAGTGCTTGAGTGTTGTAAGGTAGTGCTGAAGTGCTTAATGGCTCATAACAGCCCATCAAACCATAACACTGCTAATGGAGCCAGTGAGGAGCACCAAGAGAGATCAGCCTACTTGCTTTTAATTAACACCATTATCTCATTGGTATGAGTGGCGTGTCATGAAATCACATCAAAGCCACGTATTTCCATTTCAAAAGGTTTGATGAAGCAGTGCTCTGATCTTGATGGGGATAGCATTTTAATTCAAACAGCAGAGCAATCCCGGTGTGGACAAAACCAACAGTCCACATGAATAATTAGTGCAATTACCAACTGCATCTACAGCCTCCTTTTTTGTAGTCGGTAATTCTGCTCTGGTTGTTATTCGTTTTTAGCTCTCAACAGCTGACAAGAGGCACTTATCCATGAGCAAATAGGAGCCGGAGTTGTTTCTGTGAATCGCTGCTAATTCAGCTGCTTTCTGTGAATCTGTAACAGCAGGAGGCGTCTTTGTGGACAGACAAAGCAACTCTTTGGCAGTCAGTGCTGGTGGCTGTGGTGGTGGTGGACAGATAAACATGCATTCACTGTGGGTCTGCACAGCGCCGCCATACAGACTGGGAGGCGGGGGCGGGAGGGCTGCTCAGAGCCCCACTGGCTATTTTACATACACACACACTCACACATACACAGTCACTCACTCTCTCTCTCACTCACTCTCTCTCTCTCACACACACACACACACACACACACACACACACACACACACACACAAAGAACCAAAACCATATAGCTTGACATGGACATTTACATCAAGCCCCAACGAACAGCGCCAAACTTTAAAGTCAATTTTACGAAAGGGTCAAACATGGAATTGCAACTTGTGTTTTTTTTTGGGGGTTTTTTTTTTTGTGATGTAATGGCGCCCACAAATACTGTTTTCCATAGACCCACATTGTGAAAGAGTTGTCTTATATCAGTGGATACACCCACCCCCCAACCCCCGTAAAATGACTCGTTTCACTATCAAAATTTGATCCATTTGGTCTGATAATACTTTGAAAGTCTAGAAAAACAGCATGCTAATGTATTTATAGGGACAATTATAACATACTGGTGTTTAGCAGGTATAATAAATCCTATCTTCAGCATCTCAGTTTAACGTTTAAGTATGCAAGCGTTCATTAATTATCACTAAACACAAAGTACAAGAGGGGGTTGATGGACATGTCAATAGCTTTGCAGGTTTTTGGTCACTAACTTCTAGGCTAAGTTGTTGGACAATTTTTTATCTCATGATGCAGATAGAAGAAAATTCAGAGAATCAGCAAAGATTTTAAAATTAACCCTTTGGAGACCAACAACAGCAGCTCACCAATGGCAATCCAACCAACAGTTGTTGAGGATTTTCACTCAAAACCACAAATGTCAATGTAATTATAGTGTACCCGATCACCATATCACCAAAAATATTACTTGTTTACTGTCTAGTCTAAAAAGGCTGCAATCCCCAATTTCCTCTTTTTGGGGCTTCTTTCTCAGCCTTCCACACACTGCAAGTCCTCTCTTCTAACAGAGCGTTATGTAACCAACCAAATCCCCTCTATTCATTCAGATGCATTACGCACACTAAAAGGGCAGCAGCGGTAGTGCAGAGCAGGAAGGAACCCTGAGGTGAAACACACACACACACACACACACACACACACACACACACACACACACACACACACACACACACACTCCTCGTGGGGAAATGTTCCAACCCACAGCTGAGCGCCAAAATGCTCCTGAGGAGAAACAAAGCCCAAAATGACTCCTTCACTTGATCTTAATAAATGAGTAGAAGAACCAAAAAAGAGAGACCCTGTACAACAACAGGACATGGCTTTGTGTTTGGGGGAGCAGCCTCGATGTGAACCTTGGGAAACATGAATTTCAGCCAATAATGTATTTGTGATGATAGAATTATATTGTGAACACCTTTTAATTCTCTCCAGGCCACTTTTCAAGTCTTTTCATCAAGTAGAAAGCAGTGATTATGATGCATTCAAACTGCGCAACGTAGCTAATCGCTGAGGAAAATAACTGGAAGTCACCTGCCAGCCCCCTTCATGACACATGACCCATAACAGAAAGCATAACAATAATACACTGAAGGAGCATTAATCCTTTATGGTATTTGGACAAATTAGAAACAGACTCTTCATAGAAGTCTCACACATGATTATTTAAGCCATGTCTCTCTGAATATTTGCTGAGAAGCTGAACTTGGTGCTCTTAGCAGAGTGAGAGTCAGCATGTCTCCAGATACTGTCATCCATGTCGGACACGCACAACAAACATGTCACTCTTTCTTCAGAGTGGCCCACTTCAACCTGTCAGCCCACAGGGTGTGAGAGCACGGCCTGTCATCCACACACTGCACATTTTCATCAGACTGTTTGGACATTACAACACTAGTGACCTTAACATGGCCATTTTGTATCAGAGGTGCTGATAGCTGGTATTTTGTGCTTACACTCACAATTTTCAAGTTTAACCCCTTTTGTGAGAAGAAATTGCAAAAATGTTCAAATATTTGGTCTTTTTACTTCAATTTTGATTTTGTCCTGGTTAGATATCCTCTGGCACAGCATATATGCAATCATGTGGGTGGCTGTGGCTGAGGAGGTAGAGCGGGTCCTGCACTAATCGGAAGGTTGGCAGTTTGACACTAGGCTTCTCGAGTCCGCATGTCAAAGTATTCTTGGGCAAGAAACTGACCCCCAAATTGTTCCCGATGGCTGTTCCATTGGTGTGTGATTGTGTTTGAATGTTAAAGAGCTGAGTAGCAGGTGGCATCTTTTGTGGTAGCCTTGGCCACCAGTGTATGCATGTGTGTATGCATGTGTGTCTGAGTGGGTATGCTTTACAGGTGCAAGTCCCTAAAATTTGATCAATTTTGTGAGCACCTGTGCAAAAGTGATTGGAGTGATGAAGGGGGCTGAACTTTATTTTTCACTTTGTAAAAGAGCAGCCCCCAGTGTCACTAATGTTTGAGAATATTTGCAATATCCCTCCTCACAGCACTTCAGAATATATGTAGTGTTAAACTGGTAATTATTTACTTGTATACCCTAGTTTATATATTAATATCTTCATGGAATTTCTAATGCACTTACACTTAAATACAGCCCAGAAACACAGACAGGCCTGTTTTTTTCAGCTATGGCAAATTTGGTTTTCTACGTAACTATTCATGTAAGTATTTTGAACTACAATATAAATTTAGGTCAAGAAAAATATAATAAAGTCACCTTCAGCCACAAGAAAAATTTAACACATTCAACACCTGATTTACACTAAAAGAGAAATCTTAGTTACTTGTTTCACAAAAGAATTGTAATTAGCTGCAATGGATGGATAAAGATGTCAAAGTGAAGCCTTAGACTCTTACTTATGCCTTTAATAGCTTAATTAAAAGGGATTGTTTGGATTTTTTTAATTACAAAGGATCCAGGCTTTATTTGAAGAACTTTATGTATGTATTATGGGTGATTATAGAAATTTTAAGATGTTTCAAATGGAAGTTTGTAAACTAGTGAATGTGTTATTTTTCTTTGTGTCACTTTTCAATGAACAAATTTGATATAATGGAGTTTCTACTTGATGTAAACAATCTAAAACACGTGACAGCTTTTGTGCACTTGTCCCTGCATGTCTAAGCGATGACTAACCTGCATAACAATGAGTATAAGCTGCTTGTGAAAGCTGTGAATCAGAGTTATCTGGTGTTACGTCATAGCTCGAGGAAACTAGTCAGTGCACTGATGTGTCCATTCATTACTTTCTCCACAGTCATTACCACGGATGCCTCTCTGTATCAGCTGACCACTTCTGCTCTGTCACCCAGGAGACATGGCTGTCTGAGCACTGTCTTCATGTCTCTGTGTGTCTCTTATGTCCATGCCTATTACATGCCTACATCCAGCCCTTCCTCTTTAAAATGATGGCTTATTACTGAAACAGACAAGATGTCCCACTCCTTTATGCTCTGCTGGTTTCCTCATTTGAACCTTTAATGCACAGAGGCAGGGAGAAAAACTGACACTGTGCAACTATACTGTTTTTTTTCCAAAATGTATGTTAAGTAGCACACCATATGTCACATATGTCTTGATGCATGTTATCCATCCATATCTTACTATAGGCACCAACAGTTCCATAATGTTGCCACTGATAGCCACAGAGAGTGAGAGTTATGTTGATTATTGCAGTGCAAGAGGCATGTAAGTTCACGGCGCTAAGTCTTTGAAAGAGATGCCTTCCTTTATATAAAGGTCACTGACCCCCCTGTAACCTTTCATCAGAGCGGAGTGACGTGCAATAAATTTAGGCTGTGTGACTGTGTTAGGCTACCGTATAACTACTATTATAAAGCAATGGCTTGTGCATTCAGCATACCCAAAAGATAATAAAAATAAACTGCAACTAATGTAATTAATGTAAAAATAGCTGTATGAGCCCACAGGTGGAATGATGACAAGATTATGATGACCCACCTCTTTGGCACTCCTGATCTTGTCCAGGAAAGTACTCAGCTCCCTGGTTTCTGTGTACAGAGCCCGACAAACTGCCTGGTAGTGACTGGGAGCGTCTGATAGACTGGGGAGATGAGCAGTGCACAGCTGCAAGAGACAGGAGACAGTGAAGAGCAGAGAGAGAGATTTTCAGTACAAAGTTCACACAGCATTATAAACATGTCACAAAAATTATTAAAGGAAAATTCACAAAGAGCATAAACTCAAAATCTGTCAATATCAGGTTTTTTTTTTGTTGCTAAATTATGTATGTTTTATGGCATGTATTATGGTAAACTTTCTGTATCGTATCGCATCACATTACTTAACACTGTTTCGCATCTACTGCATGCAAAGTACCCTCGGGCAGAAATGTTCGGGGTCCTCTGTCTTGACACTCTGTGACCTGAGTTCTAAAAGTATGGTGACAATTTGCGTGCTGGCTCGTTAAAAGGCAATGGTTCAGGCAACTCAGCAACAATATGCTTGGAGAAGGAACAATACTACACTACTACTAAACAATATCTTCCATCATCGCTCAATCTGACAATTGTTTTTGTAGTAAATCAATTAATTACTTAGTCTTGAAGTCTAGTCTAGTCTTTTTTTCTTAAAAATGACTGAAAATTGTTATTGACTATCAAAATCCTTACTGATTCATTTTCTACAAATCACCTTATTGATTAATTGATAGTTGTTACGGCTCTACACTTGGCTAAATGGCATTTTTCTGTACCATAGCAACCTCAATTTAGAAACAAATCCACATGATCAGATTCTTTAGTTTTACTCTCAGTTTTCAGTCTATGCCAGAAATAAAAATAGTCCTTTTCAGGTAACTGGTACCTCTACTCTGGGCTACTTTTGCATTTTGCCAAGTCTGCTTTGTACGTGCAGAATATCAGACAGGTGATGTCACTCTGTCAAGTCTTACTAAAGGATCTCAGAGCCAAAATAAATACACACAAAGTAAACCCCTGACATTTGTAAACAACTGTTATAGACTGCTGAGCACAACTGACAAGTCAACTATGCTTGAGGTCATCCATGCTGCTGCTCAGCACACACACACACACGCACGCACGCGCACGCACACACACACACACACACACACACACACAAGAGAATACATCCTTGTCTCTTTCAGAGGAACAGAAGGTACCCTCTGGTCAATCCCTGGAATGCTCTTGGAATCAATTTGTCCAGACTGTGTCTCAGTAAGAGAAAATTTCACAAATAAATACCAGACAACCGTCTCTCTGAAAGCTTTATTCTGCCCACATCCGATCACAAGTGTGTGAATAACACACAAAAAAGACTGTATCCATGGTAAATGAATATGCTATTGTTGTTATTTTCATGTGGCACGAAGTTAAAAACAGTTAATAGTGTATTCTACGTCAGCCAGGGTTCGTACAGTAGGACAAAAGGTGAACTAAGGGAGCACACAGAGACAACAACGCTGAGAAAACAATCGAAACTGACAGCTCGCTCGCCATTGGGCCAGCCAGACTGCCACACTGCTCAGATACCGTGGAGAGCAGCACTGATGTGTGCGTGTGTGTGTGTGTGTGTGTGTGTGTGTGTGTGTGTGTGTGTGTGGTTATTATGTAAACAGTATGAGGCCATGTGAGCCCTGACACAGTGACTCTGTGCTCCGTTGGACAGCAGAGATACATGACTCCCGGCGAGGGTGAGGCTTGCAGCCAGACTGCTCTGCGGTTGTAATCTCTGTTTTCAGAACCATGTTGAAAATTTTCTCACAAACATCTTTTCATGAACAGCTACCCCCGCTGATATTATCTGTTCCTGGAAGCCATCAGTGGATTATGTTCAGTCAAGAACTGAATTTCAACTTTTAGTTACTTAGAATTCAGATACTTCTCCTCCACAACTTTATAGGGAGAATTATGATACTTACTTTTATACATTTATTCATTTATTGGTTACCTTTTACATTTTTTTGTCAAAAAAATGTGATGATTACAATATATGAGGCATTGTTTTATAATAACAGTATGTAATGTAATTACCTTCCCCTATACCAATTGAAAACAATTAAATACTTACAAGTTAACTTGTCATTAATAATAATCCAACAATACAAAAGGTATAATAATATTCAACGTAATGTGTATTTCTGCCTTTAATATGTTAAGCACAGTTTGCTTATAATAACTTACTGTACTTTCATTTAAGCCATATCTCATTCAAATTGTTGGATTGGTTCTTCAATTTACCAATTGATTGGTCAAGTAAACTTTCTCCATTACAGGAATCCATTAATACAGACTCCTCACAGCTGTTGTAGCAGAGTCCTCTGTTAAATGATCATTTAAACATTTCTTTATGTTTTGCTTTTCTTTAGTACTTAATCAACAATTAAGCTAATTGAAAACTTCAACACATTAACATTTAAGTCAAGTGTCAAATTCTGCATTAAGAAGTTTTGGTTGGCCATACGAGGGCAGAGCATCACACAAAGTTACAAATAACACATTTGAGTTTGACATACAGTATTATGATCTTATGAAGTTGATATGGCTAATGTGTTAGCAAAAATATTGCGTATTTCTACATCCAGCAGACATGAAGCAACTACAGTGCTCTTCTGAATTCATTTTTCTAGCAACCCAACAAATTTGAGTTAGAGTGGCTAGTTTAGTGCTAGCAAACAATGAGCTGAAAGACACTAAAATATCCTGGAGAGCTGCAGAGTTGGGTGATAATTATCTGTGGTTCATCACTATGGGCAACATCTTTCACATTACACATTGTTCATATAAATATATTTATAGCTTAAGCATTAATAGCCATCAACAGCTGAACAAACATAGAAAAGACAGCTACAGTCACTTTCTAAGCTACCTGACGTACCTTGAGGATATCTCTGTAGCCATGGACGCTGGAGATGTTGTCAGGGTCGTCTTCTGCCTCATCCTCTTCCTCCGTGGCCTCATAGCCTTCGTCGGGGCATGCATCCCTCTCGGCCTCGGCCATGTTGGTCATGAGGTCAATGAGCTGCTCCAGAGGAGGGCTGAGCTCCCTCTCCTCATTCTCCTTCAGCCCGTAATCCAGAGCCTTGTAGATCATGATGCCCAGAGACTCAATCACCTGAGAGAGCACAGGAGACAACCAAAAAGCTGAGCAAGTTGATCATCTACATGCTTGCATGTACTTTTATCTACAAGCATTGTTGCTTCCAACAAGGTTAATAGCTTAAAATGCACAAAGGTTGCACACATACGAAGTGAAATCCAGCCAAACATCAGTCTGATGATAAAAAAGGATGTACAAATATAAAGCAAACAATACGTTTATTTGTGAAGAAAGCATCTTTTGTTTTGTTTCATACATTGTTCTGTTGTTCATCTGCCACGTATTAAAAACAAAAATGGATTAATGTCTTTATTATGCAATATGATCCTCTTTTGTGGATCATATTGGAGCTGAACAGCTGCAATATCGTGACCTCATGACTCAGCCTTTGACAAGAGAGCTTCCTTCGTCATTCGCATGCAAGCACACAGCAGCCTTTGACAGGCTGACGCTAGGAGCATTAGTGATAGTAGATCTTGTGATTAAGTGACGCATAAAGGAAAATACTATCATCCCATCGCACATGTCCTCATGACAACACATCAGTCTTTTGAAGGATGAAGGAATTCTGAATTTTCGGCGGCATCAGTCAAGATATGTAGGAGGTCATCTGCCATGTGTTTCTGACATTTATGAAAGACTTTGAGGAGGTCAGGAGTTGAATGATACTCCACCCAACATTTTTTGCAGTAAATACTTTCATTTTAGGTCTGAAAGATGGCTATCAAAAGTGGGTATGTTTGTTCAGTGCTTGAATTCATTTCAGTGACACATTTTAATGACTGCAAAAGGATTTTTAAAAAACGGCTTATTTGTTTTTTTGTTTTTAGCTTAAAAGATTAGCATTTTTACACAGAGGTTCAACTTGTCACAAAGGACAACATTTGTTGAGTAAGCATTATAACAAGACCAGCACTGTTACAACATTCTGCACATACAATGGCTTATGATGGTTTGTTTCGACCATGAAAACTTTAAGCTGATCACAGCAGTTGTTTTCTGTACACAAGTGGCCTTAAACCTGCATTAACTGGTGTTTTGGCCACTTTGGGATAATATTCACACTCCTTGAGCTCTGTTTTGGTCTCCGCCAACTCTTGTGGGAAGTATCTCCCTCTTCAGCTGCTAAATGTGTCACCTCGTAGGGGGCACCACATAGTTGGGCGAGTGATGCCTTGGCCATAGTAGAAAGATGTGATGGCATCATTCTATATAATAATTAGCCATGTGCTTCTGCTTGAGTGAGTGTGTACACTGTAAAATCTGATAAGATGATTTTACTTTAAAAACTCAAGAAAACCAATTGCCATGAAAAAAATGTAAGTAAATATAAATACAAATCTTAATTTATGTTAGCTTTATATCTTTTTAAGTCTACTTAAGATTTAGTTTTATATACTTAATATTGTGAAATTGTTGCAACTTAAAAATGAGAAGTTTTAAATGATTCTTTCTAAGTTTTAGCAACTTCAGCAAACAAGTATACTGTGCAATATATCTGTATTCTGCCGGCTGCATACTAGTCAATCGTATTTGTATTTTCTTAACTCGCACATCATCCAACTTCATCATTCACAAAATCCTCTTTATCATGATTAAGTTAAGTCAGACTTACTTGGTATACTGAAGTTGGTAACACTTAAAAAGAACAGGGTAAGTTTATGAGTCATTTTTAAGTTGCAACAACTTTTTAACTTGCAACAACAATAAAATAAGGTCTTCAGTTTCCCATTTCAAGGAAATCAGTTCCCAATATTATTAAAAGTTAGAACAAACTGCCAGATTTCACAGTGTAGTGTATTTTCCGAAAAACAGCAGTGCATGTTTGTTTTGGGGATACTGGACTGTCAAAGGGGCTTTCCGACCAATGGGACATTTCCAGACCATTGAGGCTTCATAATTATTAGCTGTCGGAACCATGACATGGCACCACTGTGTGCTAGCCACTTACTTTACTAGTAGCTTAGCTAGTCGCGAACTTATCTGTTGCCATTTGGTGATGCATATTCAAAGTGGGTTAATCTTTCTGTTGTGTTGGAAACAGTGATTAGAGCTGTCTGAGTGAATCACAATTTTAGTCTCTATAACCAAAACAATGAGCTGAAAATGTCTACAGAGCGGAGGGGACCTGCAGAGTTAATTCTCTGAGGGCTCAAAACAACAACTTTTTTTTATAGTTACAATATTTCATTTGTTAATATAAAAATGCTTATGAGCACTCCTTTAAGTGGTAATCTTGCTGTAAGCTCACCTTTTATGAGACATGTTTTCACAGCCATATTGCTGTACCTCACCAAAGGAATAATCATCTCAGCACAATGATAACTACATCAATGCAGCCTGAGCCAGGCTTTAACTGCTTTATTGAGCCATGCTATGTTTTTTTTCATCCACAATGAAGGAGTAAGCTGAGCAACAGCATTTCATTTTATCAAGTCTATGTGACAATAACCCACAGGACAGAAAACAAGCAAACATGGAATTTATTGGATGGAAAATGGGAGTTAGGTGGTGTCTCACATTAGCTTTTTGCAAGAGGTCTTCTTCTGCATGTAAACTCACTCAGACACACCAATCCTCATTTTACAGTAATGAAACCTATCCTTTTAAATATAATATCATTTTGGAGAAAAAAGGCTTCCTGGAAGGTGGAATCAATGCATTTGTTTTCTTTTTTTAGTGCCTCAAAAAGTAGGGAGATGCTGTGCTCAGTCAAAGCACTCAATCTGCCCTGAAATTGGAGTGTCATGGTGGATAAAGGCTGCAATGCCAAAGCCAAGACAAAAGACAAGAGTGGGAAATCACACAGGGGATTATTCTGCAGCCCTGAGCACCGAGAAAAGACTGAGAGGCAGCAAGACAGCATATAAAACATTGAGAGAATAGAAACTATGAGAAAGGGGGAATAAGAAGATGCAGGATGGAGTGAGAAAGACACAGATCAGAGACAGAAATGTATTAAGAGACGGGAAAAAGAAGAAGTAAATGAGATGACGAGTCACTGAATAGGTCAAAGAGGTCAAGAAGGGTGGAGAAGGGTGAGACATCAAGTGAAACAGAATCACAATGAGTGTCTGTGTGCAGGAAGATCAAGAGCAGATCAATGGACGTTCATGGAGGGAGGTGGACTCATGAGAGATCTATCCTCCTCTCCTCCATCAGTGCATAAGGGCTGGGTTTCCTCAGGGGGGGACCGGCTGAATGCCACCTCTTTGTCTAAGCTCCACCCAGATCACACTCAATGATATATGACACCATGCAAGCACACACACACACACACACACACACACACACACACACACACACACACACAAAAAAAAAAGGCTGCACATGCAAACATACTCCTCTAGGGACCTGCTGTGACCCCAGGCTATGACTGAGAAATCCTCCTCAGCAGACAGTTAGAGCATGTAGAAACTGTGACAGCTACAGACTGATCTGCCCTGCTCAGCAGTTAATGGTTTTATGTGCTAAGTATGTGGATTTTCAGGCTCCTGTTTCTTATCTGCAGCTTATCTAAAAACTATGACTTCAAGAATTCCCCCAAAGGCTGCATCAGTATCTGATCCACAAAAAGGGAGATATGGATGAGATAAATTAAAGGCTGCAGCAGACAGGTTTGGCAATTCTGTCTTTCAATTTTTTCACTGACTGATGATAAATGTGTTTTTTTTTTATCTGGCAGTGGAGGCAGCCACAAATTAAAATTGTGACTTCACAAAGATTAAAGGCATCAGCCATGGTGTGCCACAGTTTGAAATAAACATTATTATGTTTTTCATTCACTGTGCCTTAAGTGTTTATTTAGCCCAGCATCAGGACCATTGTGCTACTCAGATGAATAAAAAATAATTCAGAGCTGTGAACGCCAACATCCATTTAATATGAGTCAAAGGTGGGGGGTAGTTTGGATTTGTTTGAACTGGGGTTGTAAAGGGTACTTATCCATAGTCAGTGTATTACATACAGTAAATGTCAGTCAGCATTCCCCCAGTTTGGAGAAGCAGACAGGAGAGGTGACGTGGAAGCTAAGCAATGTACTGCAGTGGATGGAGGCCAGAAGCAAAATGTATTTATATTTATATTTTCTATATAAAAAAGTCCCAAAAATCAACATCAGTTTAGGTGTTTTCTACATTAAGAGTATTTTTTACTGCCTAATCTTTCCATCAGACAGTGTGGTTCAGACAGAAAAGCGGTTAACGGCTTCAGTTCTTCAACTGCCCTTGTCAAAGAGACCAAACTCCACTGAGAAAAACAATATTTTTACCTTGCAGAACATGTGAGCTGCTGGTCTATCACTGCCTTGATCAGTTAGTTAATTTGTGTTATTTTGTGACTTTGGGAATTCAAAATTAACACTTTCAGGTGCCAAAGTTACACAATAACACAAAAAGAGTAACTGATCGAGGCAGTGATAGACCAGCAGTTCCTGTGTTCAGCAATGTCAATTCACTGTATTTTAAATGGGTTCTGGCTGTATTGATAAAACTGCTTCACTTCACTGTTGGAAATCGCTATCTGACGGTGAGGTAAAGCAGTAAAAACATTCTCAATATAGCAAACTGATACTGATTTTTTATGAGGGATTTTTTAAAGGCTAAAATACATTTTGCTGCTACCCCTGTCTACAGCAGTATGTTGTTTAGCTTCTGTGTCAGACTTCAGCCTGCCTCTTCAAACTGTGGGCAGGCCAACTGACATCTACTAGCCCCACTTATAGAGATCCAAAGTATCCCATGAAGTTTGGGCCCATTATACCAGTTTGGCACTTTGTATGCCAGGTACTTCAAACTGACAGGAAATGGCATTTAGATACTCTGTCCATGACTTTCTTGTAGGTGGTTGTCTGATTGCTTTTAATGTGTGCAAAAAATAAGAATTCTCCCTGTGACTGTGAGGCGTCTGGACATGAGGGTAGGCTAAAGCAAACAAGTCTCCAGTCCACTAAGAAATCTCCATGACTGGTTCCCAGGCTTCCAGGAGACCGAGCAGAATGATGGGATGGAAGGGAGAAAGGGAGGGGTGGAAGAAAAAAGAAAAAGGGAAACAAAAAGTGGGGAGAGGACAGAGATGTCAGCTAAAGGAGATTTGCCAGTGCTGCAAAGTGCAGCAGTGGCCATCATCACAGGCAAGAACAACATCAAACAGCTTGGCTTAAATTTCAGCATTCCTGTCACGTAGGCCAAAGAGCCAACATAAAAACCATTGTGACGCACAGAGGAGAATGTTTTTTACAATGTTTCCTGAGGCCACGTAATCACCGTTGTCCTGCAATCACCCCAGAACCTCACCTGAACTTTACATTAGTCTCAATAGCTAATAGCTACCTATCTGCCACTGGCTATCCAACACAAAGTAGATCTTAAAGTATAGTAGAGTAAATCTAGAAACACTTTGGATAAAAAAAAGGATCAATATTCTCTTGTGTAAAATTAACATTCAAAGAAAAAGAGCTGAGCCTGACAAGTTGAGTCTAAGGTGTTGTGAAAACCCACTCTACAAAAGATAAACCCAATATAAGATTTTTAGTTCCACCACTGATGGTACATCTACAACTAATAATTTCCCCTGTCAGTTAGTAGATACCGTGACATCGTTCATGTCTGTACAGTATACATGAAGCTGGACACAGCTGCCAGCTACCTCAGCTTAGTATATTAAAAAAAACAGCTAGCCTAGCTCCGTCTAAAGGTACAAAATCTGCCTTCCAACACCTCTAAATCTCACTAATCAACATGTTTGTTTAGTCTGTACATGAAACCCAGAAAGCTATAATTTGTGGATTTACATTGTGGTAGGTGCCAGACTGTTTCTTGGCTGAGATCAGAAACTCCCTGTGTCTGCTGGTTGCCTAGCAACCTCATGGTAAAGACAAGACTGGCTCCAGCTTCATATTGACCAGATCAAATCATCAAAGTGGTAGGGATCTACTCATCTATCCCCTGCAAAAAAGCAAAATGTTAAAATGTTACTTTTCAAAAAATATATTTTTGAGGGTCCAACAAACCATTTTAAATCTTAAGATATTTAATCAATATTTAATTATTTAATATTAAACAGGAAATAGCATTAAATCCTCACATTTAAGCAGACTGACCCAGTTTGGAATTTTTTCTTGCTAAAAGAGTGAAAAGATGAATCCATCAAATTGTTGATTCATTTTCTGTCGCTTGACTAATCAATTAAATACATGTGATCAAATCCATGTGTTGCAAATTCTATCTGACTAAGGAAGGTCAGGGAGGATTACATGTGGCAAGAACTCTGATGGTCTATGGATCCAACAATTGGATGCAATGGTCGGTTATGCACATTTATCGGACTAAGACAAAGACACCAGCTGCCAGAGACAGTGAATCACATTGTTTTTTGTTCTGTGGCTTTGCATGATTTTCGCAGACCAAACATCAGAGCCAATTGTGCTAATTAAATGCTGAAACATCAAATCTGTGAGATCTGCTCTCTGGTATCCATCAATTACTGTTAGCCAACCAGCGGAGGATTACCAGAATCAGCACAAACTGGTCAGCATTAAAGGATTGTACAAACAATGAGGGGGTTTGAAAACATTTATATTTACCCATTAGCAGGTTCACAGGAATTAGGTCATGGCAGTGAAAGTAAACAGGAAGTGAGCAGGGCAAAGTGGAATTTCAGTTTATAAGCTGTTATAACAAAACTTCCTTTATTACACCTTTTTGACATCAAGGGCGGGAATTTTGGCTCAGTGTCGCTCCATCTGGTGCCATTTCATTTGAATTCTTGACAATACATCCTGGATTTTTAAATGTGGCTCTAATGAGCAGCACAGTCTGTCTTAGTCTCTACATCACAAAGATAAATTATGACCAAGCCACATAAACTCTAGCTCCATAAATTAAGACATAGCTCACTAAAACTAAAAGCAGGAATGAGGAAATCGATTCTTGTTCTTTGCACCCTCCCAGCTTCACCCACATCTTCAAAGATATTGAAATCTTTTACAATATGCAGAAAGTGAGATCAATTGGACAGATTCTGATGGGACACAAAGAAAAACAATTAGCTACTTATATGTCAATAACGTCTTCGAAATACCACTTCAGTATCAACTGCTTAACTGAAGCTTCACATAAGCGACCAGTCAAAGACTTTGGTGCACAAAAGGTATGTATATGTAATAAGTCTGCCACGCTCAAGCAATCCATGCAGATATCTGCCAGGGCCACCCTCCAGACGGGACACATTAGTTAAATCAAGATCTATAAAACTCGAGGGACCACAGAAAAGAATGGAGAAAACATAACTCTACATCTAACAAACTTATTAATGCGATTATAGTAAAGTCAATATGTCTACTTAGTAGTCGATGATATTAGCTAAAAGTGAGTGTTTCTTCCTCTCAGGCATAAACAAACACTGAGGAGATTCCCGTCTCACATTCTTACGTCTGCCTGCTGCTGCGACCTCTGACTGTCATATGACTGAGCGCGGCTGCTTTGGGCTGTCTGGTAGATGTGGAGCCCACATAAGTAAGCGGAGAGAACGCTTGAGCCAAAGCACAGAAATTTTTCCACCTTTTCCTCCTTTTTTTCTTTACATCTTCTCTCTTTCATGTCTGCTATTTCTCTTTTTTTATGTGCACACAAATGATATTCCAGCCAAAACACTTTAATAACTCCTGACTGAATTGTCTGTTTACTTTAAACACTGAATCTGACATTAAACTCTAATCCCTTCCTAGACTTCAAAGCTCAGATGTTAGGAGAGCATGGAGCATGCACAGTTAAACTTTGACAGAGGGGGACGTGATGAAGCATAATCCACTGATTTCCCTGCATCACGGGACTAGGAGGGTCTAGCTAGCACAGACACAGGGTCACTAATAAATTACTTACTTACTTTAGAATGTGAAAAAGGGAGACTTGGTAGCTAAAAAGAATAATTTTCACAATTGAGTGATAGAATACAACAAATAAGTTGGCAAATATCCATTTCCAGTGAACTTAGCAATAGTGGTTAGACTGTTTATTTATATTTATATTTATATTTATATTTATATTTATATTTATATTTATATTTATATTTATATTTATATTTATATTTATGTCAGGGTGGTGCAAAGTGGGGGAGACATGTCAAATAATTTCATAATAATTCATGATAATTTCATAACTTTTTTAAAGACTGGGGAGGGATTTATTGGGGGGTTTTTTTAAATTTTGGCTTAGGGGAGAGACATACAACTTAAATGGCTGAATTATGTATATATTTTAAAAACCATTTAAATCCCAAAACTGGCAGGTGAGTTTGAGGGGCTTTTTTTTAACCACAATTACACCATTTATCATAGTTAGAAACTGTAAAAACCAAAATTATCATAGGATTTTCAAATTTCCAACTGTTTTTGAACATAAGGTGCCGGAACTGTAGGAACATAACTGAATCTAATCTTAAAATAATATAAATATATTTTAACTTCCAACCATCAAAGGGTTAGGGCCTATTTATCGTGGAGGAAGAGTCATTTCCCCAAGTCACTCAGGGAGACTCACGAACAAACCTTTGAAAAAAAAGATGAAAAAAAAGTCTCACCCCAGTCACCCCCTCCTCTGATAAATAGAATACAGTCTCTTGCTGAACATAGACCCTTGCAATGAGCTTGGTTCACTGGTTCAGGAGAAAACAGCATCATCTGACATTCACAGCCGCATCGTTTGCTAGAGTTCCTGCTGTTTGAAGCCATGTGCAGATAATGTGTGTCAGCTCTGACTACACATGTGCTCCTGTTCATCCAGCTTTGGGCTAATTCCACACTGTATGCTGCCTCAGGATTTAACGCCGTCAAGCATCAAGCAGCTCCAACAACTTGTCAGTAGTTTTATCAGTCAGTCTGTAACTCACTGTATTGTGAGGACTCATTTCTGGTGCAAAGCTGCTTAGCAGAGATTTGTCTATACAGTTTCACATTCTCTGCTTCTACTGTGATCTGTGTGTGTGTGTGTGTGTGTGTGTGTGTGTGTGTGTGTGTGTGTGTGTGTGTGTTTGTGTGTTTGTGTGGCTGTGTTGCGTGCGTATTGCTTGAGTTATTCGTTGTCCATCTGTTATCGCAGCCCTATTACACAGCAATCAAACTCCAGAGCCCCCTGAAAACTGCTGCACACTGTCCATAATGAACTGGGAAGAGATCCCAAGTCAGACACAAAATACTTTCAGAGCAATTATTAGCTTTGAATTCATCACTCTGACAACATCCCCTAACTAGAGCTCCAGATCCCTGCAGGCTAAAATTGTTCCATCTACAACATCCAGCAAAATACAGCTCAAAGGAAAAAGCAGAGAACCTAATCCTTCTACTGTAAGACCTATTTTCACAGGCTATTATCACAACAATTAACAGCAGTTGATGGGAGCACAGAGAGAGGGTGTGGGATAATTTGAAGCAGCCATTTAATTAAGTCTGAAACTGCTCCCAGTCCTGTCATCAAACAGGAGGCCTTTGCTGGGTGACATTTTCTACCAGTCAATCCGAGGAGCCAGCTGGGAGCTGTGGGGCCGGTGGAGAAAATGAAGGGGTGAAGACGCTTCGCAGGAAGAACGGAGGCTGGGACACATGCCAGAGAACTGTCCACACTGACAACTTTTGTCTTTTGTGCTGTCAAAACAATTTTAAAGTGTGTAACTAGCAGCCAGCATAAACTATTTACAGCAATGCTGAAAAAGTTGTAAAAGAGTAAAAGCCATTATCTTGTGATGTGGCCCTCAGCCCGGTGTTAAGAGAATAGTTGTTTGATTCCTTGCCAGAGGATAGATGAGAATATCAATACCACTTTGATGCCTGTAAGTTAAATATAAGTGTAGGTAGGAGCAGGGTTGGTTGATATGGAGAAAATCAAATATCAAAATCAAATATTCTTGACCAAATACATTGATGTGTTTATTGTGACGATTATACTGTACCTAAGACCAGGTTACATTAAAAATATATATGTTTTTCTTATTTCCATCATTTTTAGTTAACTTTCTTGTTTGTTTTTGTTTTTAATTTAATTTTTTGGGCTCATTTTTTGGTAATTTCCTTGTAATGTTTTTATATGTTACATTAAAAATATATATGTTTTTCTTATTTCCATCATTTTTAGTTAACTTTCTTGTTTGTTTTTGTTTTTAATTTAATTTTTTGGGCTCATTTTTTGGTAATTTCCTTGTAATGTTTTTACTATTTTTCTTGCAAATTTGTAGACCATGTCTTGCTACGTTTCTAGTTGCCTTCTCCCCAAGTTTTTGAAATAAATCAAACCAATTTGCTCAGGTTTCAAATGGTTAACTCAGCATAGCAGAAAGGCTGTGAAAAGGTGCAGTTAACCTGCTTATCTCCAAAGCCCAGTTTATATCTGTTTATTGTGTGCTATTATTTGTTTAATCTTAACAAACACAGAAAAAGTAAAGATGACTTAGGCCTCCTCCACTTAGCTGGGACAACACATTTCGTCAGCTTGTGAGGAGTTGGGTATATTTGTAAACTTTGGAAAGAGCTATACTAGTTGTTTCCCCTGTTTCCAGTCTTAATAAGCTAAGTTAGCTGCCTCATAGCTCCAGCTTTACACTTACAGAACACAGACATGAGAGTGGTTTCAATCTTTTCATCTAACTCTCAGCAGGAAGTAATGAGCATGTTTCCCGAAATATAGAACTATTTCTTTAAGATATTATACTCTGGGAACTGGTTCATGACATCTACATTTTAACAGATACGTGATAATAGATAATGTAAATGATGCTGCATCCCACAAACTCATCATCAACAACTTGCATTGTTGATTGTTGTTTGTTCTTCTGAGATTATTATCTATATAACGTTGATTCTGAAGCTTGCAGCGGAACCAATTACCTATTCGAAAAAATACATTTGAACTTGTTTTGTTTATTAAAGTTATTAGTTTAAGCAGCGGTGGACCAGCAGCAGCTGCATTGAGAGCATGAGGATTAACACACGACACACCCACGGCTTATGACAGTTTCAACCACAGCACGATGTGACACTGGTTGCATTTGAAATAATCCTGCAGAGTGCCCGCTCTTAGTCTTAATGTTATCTCTGTTGCTGTGGCTGTCTGCCCTCTCTTACTGTAACTGGCTAATGTAACCAACTGCGGAGGGTAAATATTTAAAAGGAAATAATGTTATTATTGTGGCTAAGCCTGCCATTAGCTCTCCCTGTACAATCATATATTTCCCTTTTAAAAGATCTTGTTAATTGCCTGACTGGTTCCTTTCCAGAAATGCAGGCAGGGAGTTTCCCAGCCCTCTCTCTGTGAGGTTTAAAGGTAATCAACATTCCAAACATGGTTTCAAAACTGGTTACACCCAAACTAATCCACTGATGTGACCAAAATGCTAATTTTAAACATTTATACTTATCGTTTTACCACCAAGCAACTGGGTTGCACATAAAAACATAAAGTTAACATTGCTGAGGCACAGTAAGCAAAGTTGAAAAAGCCTTTGTAAGCATGTAATGATGAAATACAATCAATACAAAAGAACTACAATGGGGTTACTCACCTCTGTTGTTGTGCAAGGGCTGTATTTACCTGCAGGGAAACAAGAGAACAGTGTTGTGATAAGCAGATGTAAGCCTATAAGCATAAAGCAGCTTATATACACACATGCATGGTTACATAGGTAACACTGTTCACTAACACTTGGGAGTCATTTAATTTTGGGAATTAGCCTACTCTCTACAGCTGCTAAATCAGAAACAGGGACTGAGCAACTGAGAAGATGAATGAGATGTCATTCCTCATTTGTCACTGATGGAAAATCACAGGTCACAGGAGACTGTGAATCACTACAAATAGCAAGGAGTGCAAATTTCATAAAAATAAATCAAGTTCCAACAACCAGCAGTCCAAAGATTGTATTCATGATTTTTTTTAACCAAAAACTCATAAGGAACAGAACATATCTACAAATGCTAACAACAAAGCAATCCGCAATCTTTATGTGCCCAATCAGTGTTGATAATGAATGTGATTAATTGAAGCAATGAATTCCTCAGTGCCTGCTACAATGACAGAAAGAGCTGAGTTCTGAGCTGTAAAATCTGTTCATTTGACGTGACTGTGATGTAGTTGAATGCAAAAATGACTGCAGGCTGGATTTCGCCTCTGCATTACCAAGAGACGTGCCTCAGAAGTTGTTAAAAAAACAGAATTTTCTTGTTCTCTCCACTTGAATTACAAATAGCTACATTTCCAAAAGCAAAAGCTGCATCCTAAAAAAGAGTGCAGAGGATGTTATGGACGTGGATACATTTTACAGTGTTTTGGCTGAGTTGGGTATTCAACTGTATTTATTCCGAGTATGCGACAGAAGAAATGTAGTGGAGAGAAGCTGAGACGGCAGAGATCAAACACTCACTTGTGGTGCCTTCGCTCAAATTGCCCTCTGTGCCATCAGAAATTGAAGCATTCTGCTGCAATTAATTCCAGTGTGCTGTCGCTGACAGAAAGCCTGTGTGTGCATTACTATGCATGAAAGTTTTACTCCACGTCTGGGTTCATGTGAGATCAGACTACAGAGCCATCATATTTTTATTTGGTTACCCAAAGAAGTATAGGCACGACATACAAACCTCAGCTACTCTATGTTCGTCTATGTTTCAGCTATGGGCATTGAAAGCTTTGGCGCAATGCATCCTGGTACATGGAGGCACTGCCAGCACTTAAGAACTCAGCTTTTTCAGTCAATGTATTGCTTAATTATAAAAAAAAACTGTATGGATACACATAACAAGCAGAAACTGTACATTTGAACCATGTATTTTGAGAAGAGTTAATGCATGTAACAAGACTTAATTGACAAACCTCCCTAGAACATCCAAAACAGAGGCAGGAGGGTGCCAAGGGCATCAAGAGGTATAAATCACCAGTTAAATCCAGACAAGGTTATCACTTCAAGATATTATGTTGATTCTTTGGACAACCATTCACCATTTGTCCAAATCATAAAATCTGCCACAGTACGATTTTGATTTGGTTCAGGGGCCCATACCATCTGCCCATTTCACATGATGAAAACATCACATAAACAGTGATAATAGTTGTAAGTACAATAGAATTTACTTTAAATTATCCCCACTGTCACACATAAAACAGTACATTTGATAACTTTAACTCTCTGTAAGAAAGCCCTTCCAGGAAGATTTTTTTTTTTTACATTTTAAACCCAAACCTTGATCTTTTTGCTAAAACTTTAGGGCTATCTGTTTAAAACCCCCAAAGGAACACTTTCCGTATATTAACAACAATACCATTCATCAAAAAAATAAACTTCGTCTCAATAAAACTGTCAAGGTTCATAGACAAAACTGGTTGTTTTTTGCTAGTCACGCAGTATTAGCTAAAGCACTTTTACACTGAATACATTAGCCTAGCGGCTAGCGGACGTTTGCCCTACTCATGGCTTAACAATTTAAATATATTACTTATAATTTTTCTTACTCACGGGTGGTTTAATTCTCTCTATCTCCTGACAAAGCAGCGCGGTTTAATTTCAGCCTGCGTGCTTATTTTTTCAGTCTAACATTATCGAAACAGAGCAGCTAATGTCGCTGCGAAAAGTTAGCTTAGTGAAATCAAAGATCCTCTACAACACAGCTGCGCCCACACGAAATTGTATTTACTTCCGGTCCCCTAAGTGGGCGTGGTCATCTCTCCCCTGCTCATTCCCACCTTGTTCGGAAATGTATATTTGTACAGTACAACGCAATAATCAGTTTAGTTTAATGTTTGATTCTCATACTTATCTGCTAGCTCTTTGCATCAATCAAATTGCATCGCTGATCACTGAATCAGTATATCAATAGATAGTTTCACCCCTAATATTTAGACTATATAGGTCCACTGAAAAAGCAGCAGTATATGACAAATTGGGATCAAAATGTGTTGCAAGTTAATAGCTGCTTGTGGTCTAGCATCCTCACACTTTCATACGTATTAGCGATTACATATTCTCTTCCTCATAAACTTATTTCTGAGAAAGGGTTCAGTGCTCTCACTATGCAAACTAGACCAGCTTTAATAAAAGCTTTGTTTCATTTCTAATTACTTTGCTTTAAGTAACATGTGACTGATGACAGGAAGCCATGTTGCATGAATGTACTCCCTTCAAGAAGACGACCCACTTAAATGTATCTCCGGGCCACATCTGCTCTGCTTTTACTTCACAAACAAACAGCCTACGAACAGATGACCCTCTTAACAAATGGCTGTTTTGTATTGTAACACGCAGTAATAAAATGTCACAACAGCTCTGACATCATCTCATGACCTTAACTTGCATCAGCAGGTTTGAATGCCACACTGCTGTATGCACTGCTATATGGTGCCGGAGAGTTAACAGTGTGATGTGTGTCTGCAGAAAATCGATTGTGCTCTCTTAATATTACCATACCAGCATGAAAATAAATCTATTTATAAAGTTTAAGCATGAGACAAAAAAAGTTACACACTGTGTGTCCTGGTTTCATGATACGTTCGAATATAATACAAAGTGTCAGGTGCCTCAGATAAACTGTGGACATGGTTTTGAATGACAACAGGGTCTAAAGTTAACCTTGTCTGGATTTAACTTGAAGTCAATTTAGCAGTTGAGAGCTCCAGCGCTCCTAAATCCTTAAAACCTTTGCCACATATTTATCTCATTGTTTACACAAATGACTTTGTCAGGCTGAGCTTGTGCATAAGGGAGAAAGAGCCTTTGCTGAACAGCACAGAGAAATGGCAATTACATCAGCAAATTACCCTACAAACTGAAACCATTTGTTTTGTTACAATGATTAAAAAACTCCCCAAATTACTATGGCTAAAGACACATACCTCTAAAGTTGTCATTGGGTTCATGGAACAATTGTGAGATAGCTTTATTAATATGAATAAATAGAACTGACGATTAAAAAATCTATCCAAAAATTTATATTGGCGTCAGCTGTACAGCGAACATTACGTGTTAGAATTAAGAGTGTGTGCTTAGCAAGCAAACAGAAACAGATAGTTAAAAGTAATCAATAAAGCAACCATTCAAAGGAACAGTGTGAAGAATTTAATAGCATTTAGCAGTGAGTATTGCAAAATGCACCAGCTAAAACTTCTCATGTGCCAAGTGTGAACTCCCAGTTAGGATTCCTTCAGTGTTCATTATTTAAGAGATTTTTAACTGGGAGCCAAATAACACGCCCACGCCTCCTCCTCTCCAAAACAACTCCATAATATCAATGTAATATTGATTTATTGCCCAGATCTACCTAAAAATAAGGGATACATGTTTAAATACACCCTGTGTAGGATAATATGTCTCACCTTATCTGTGTGCTTCATGAAAAGAGAAGGTGTGTATAATATTTTGCTCATTTGGTGTTGGCTGTAAAAAAATGGTGAGATATTCATCTGTGAAGTAGCACCCTAATTACTGAGGCAATCTCAAAAATAACTAAACATAACTAAAAAACATGCTTAACTACAACAGTTCGGAACATTCCTATACATTTCCCATGATATGACATGAGCAACGAGGAATAACAGCCTGGACTCCCCTCTCCAATGGTTGCATCCATGCTCCTAAAAATAGCCCATTCATTCTAAGCATATAGAGCTACAGGCCACAACCAGCATCATCATCACAGCTGTGCCTCTCAGATTCCCTCTTAGAAGTTGATTAGACAAAGCATGCGGTGCATTGATCCAATCAGAGGCCAAAATGTTGACTGAGTAGTGTTCAGTTGTGTGTGTGTGTGTGTGTGTGTGTGTGTGTGTGTGTGTGTTGGAGTTAAGAGCACATCTCTGCGGCCCTCAGGTATAATCCATTACAGACAGAGATAGATAGGCATTTAGTCAGTCTGATGTGTACTCTGTGTATCAGCAGATGTGATTACAGCACACACTGAACATGCCGGGCCACAATCTGACAGGACACTGTAACGCGTTTGGTTTGAGTGCATGTTATTGTTCACAGACACACTCATGACAGTAGCAATACATACATCACATGGGATGTAGTGTCCTCTGTTTTGTTTTGTTTCCTGGTTGTTAAAAAGATCTGTTGTAACTGCTACTGGGCAAATACCACAGAAACACTTAAACTCTGTCCCACATGAGACACAAATTACCATTAAGTACAAAAATGTCACTATAAACGCCCCACAGACACAGCGTGAATCCCTAAAGGGATATTTCCGGAATATTGCAGTGATTTTTCATTTGGCACACTTTGCTTCCAACACTGTTCTCTCTCACTTTGTGGTATATTTTCAGCTTGGCGATAGAAGCACTGTCATACTAGCAGGGCTCTAACTCCTCTCTTTTATTGCACCTCATTCATTACAGCTGTAATCAGCTTTGTCTGCCATGTCACAGGTAGTTAGGAACAGCTGCATCAGGCCATAAAGACAAGACAAGGGCGTATGTTTTATTTTAACACATTGGGGGCATATTAAATGAGGGTTTGGGGGTCCTCCACCAGAAAATTTTGAGTTAGAACCCTTAATTTCCTGCATTCTGATGAATTTGTTTGCACCAGTTTGTTCTGTATCAATTTATGGTGCAAATGTCTTTAATTTTGTCAAAAGTTTTGGGTTTTTATTGTGGGGGGACAAATTATGGTTCAGTTCAATACAATTCAATTTTATTTATAAAGCCCATTATCACAAAACACAGTTTGCCTCAGAGGGATTTACAGAATATGACATCCCTCTGTCCTCAGGCCCTCACATCGCCTAAAGAAAAAATTCCCCAAAAAAAAACTTGTAACAGGGGGGAAAAATGGAAGAAACCTCAGGAAGAGTAGCTGAGGAGGGATCCCTCTTCCAGGATAAACAGATGTGCATTATGTCAAAACTACTGATTCATGTTACATCAATCTGTGCCAAATTCTGGTCCCTACAGCTTGCACCTGGGTGAGAACCCAACAAGCAGAAGCACAACATAGCGTCCCAAAGCTGGGAAGCAGCCTGCAGAGCTCTGTGGCTGGCTTCCTGCCGTCAGGCCATACTGCGGTGGAAAAAACAGAGCTCTGCAGAGCTGCCAGGCTCAAAAAGGAGGCAAAAGCATCACAAAGTGCCCCAAATCCAGGAAGCTGTCCATGAAGCTCTGTCAGCTTCCCAGTGAACTGAAACTATAACTGCAACTCCAATGGTTTATGTCAATCTGGTCTGTTTCTTATTTTATTTTAGAAATAGCCCAGTATCACTGGTATTTGTGATTGTGTTTTTTAAATCACACAGGCCTACTTTGCATGTTTTCAGTTGTGTCTAAACAGAGAGGGAGACTAGCAGACTCCAAAAGGCACTGTTGGGTCCCAGAACTGAATCCAAGGTACCAGCACTGGTACTGGTACTGGTAAGTGGTATCCAACCCTACCACAAATACACGTTCTAAATATTGAGGAGAATGAGGCCGCTAGTACCCACAATATGATATTATCACGATATGATATTATCACAATACTTAAGTCTCCCCCCTGAACCATCATCTTCACTGTTTACACACACAGGCATCTGCCCACACCTTGATCTGATCCACCCCATCCATCCACACATCAGCTTGTTATCACGTGCTTCAATCAAATGAAGCAGAATGAACACATTCATCGGATACCAGGTGGCAAACCGTCTGAGAGGCTTTTAATAACCACATGATGCACACACATGTGCCTTCAGTGGGGAGGAAGAGTGAAAATCAGTGAAAACACTTAAGCAGAGGACGTGAGAGCAGCAGGGGGCTCTTTGTTTGCCAGTGATCGGGTCATGTGTAATGGAGCCTGGTTGTTGTTGTTGTTGTCCTGCCGCAGATTAAAGATTAATCCTGAGGTACAAATACAGCACCTGATCAGGAAAAACATGCAGAAAGCCTCCACACGTGCAGCTGGGAACATGCGTAGACTGCACATTTTATTTATAGTGACATGATTGCTCTGTGGTATAACATTTGTATTGCGGATTAAAGGCTACACGCGTGTTTTCGCGTGCTATGTTGTTATTTACTGAAGTCTTATACATAAAAACAATCTCAACACCTCCATTAGTATTTGAAATGCAAGTGCTGGCCTGGCCTAGATCGGACTGGCTTTGGGCGCACTCAGTCTTACATAATGTTTTACCTTCACAGCCCTGGTGTTCCACCCTCACAGAGCCGTCTTTCTGTATCCGTACATCCCCCGGTCCAGATATCCTCCTGAGATCCGCTGATGATGCTCCGGCGGCGGCGGAGGTGCTTCTCCTCCTCCGGTGTCCCCTCGCCAGTGTCCTGCAGCACTGATAACACACCGCCCAAGCCTGCTCCTCGTTGATGGGCTGGCTGTAAAGCCTCAGTATCTCCTCCAAAGAGAGACAGTCCAGTCCCGCGTCCTCCTTTGGATTCATGGTACTATGATGCTGCTGCTCATCCCGGTGAGTCGCTGCAGCAGCATCACCCGTCAGCCCTCCGTGATCCCCGCTCCGCCGCTCCGCCATCCTTTCATTATCTCAGCGCAGGAGGCCTGAGATCGAGGACAGGATCAGGCCGATGTGTGAGCGCGAACCTGGAGGCATTGATGCTTCGTCCTGTCCTGCTCCCCGGAGCTGCACACCGCCCGCCCGACGCCTCGTTCAGGTTTCAAGAGCAGCAGTCATGAGACGTTAAGTGTGTGTGTGAGGGGTTTGTGTGATCGGAGCCTCCACCGTGTATGTGTGTGTCTCACTGCCAGCCTCACTCCTTCATCACATGATCTTTCTCCCTCTCTCTCTCTCTCGCTGTCTCTCGCACGCGCACGCACACACACACACACACACACACACACACTGCCACACACATCTATTTCCTGGCTTTTAAGGGTTTGTAAGAGTTTGCATTGATTTAAAGCTGAACAGATATTGATGCAAGTTTTTTATTACCCCTTATTTTATTTTATTTTATTTTATTTTATTTTATTTTAATCAGCGTGGTACTGTTCATTTAAGCACGTTTTTGTGGAGTTTCACTTGGATTACAAACCAAGCTAAACAGGCAATTCCTTGAAGCCCCGGAATCCCAGGGGCCCCAAATCCTCATACACACTGTCAATTGTTTGTTGGTGGGCCAATTAACCCTTTGAAACCTGAGTGAATGGGCTTGATTTCTTTCGAAAACATGGCAAGAAGACAAGAAGCAATTTGAGAAGAAATGTCCTTTAAAAAAAAATAGCAAGAAATTATTAAAAAAATACGAGTAAACTAGCTGAAAATTTGCAAAAGAAAAGGGAAAGAAACAAACAAATAGGGAAGTGACTTAATTGATTGACGATTTTGTAACATATTTTTAAATGTAGAATTTTTATAAATAAATAAAGTCTTCTGGTCATCCCTGCTTTATTTTGAAGACATTTCTAAATGTACTAATTTCTTGCAATTTTAGGCACTTTTCTGGCACAGCCTGTAGACTCACAATAAAGGGCAGTGATGGCAAAGGGTTCAAATCTCATACTGTAGCGTTGTGTTTTACAGATCAGATATCTGCATCGGTGGCTGGATGGGAGTAGAGTGAAGCAGGAGTTCAGGGGTGTGGCTGGGGTTGCGTGCTATGGTGAGTTTTTTTTTTTCATGTGATGGCAGTGTCATTGGGCTGGGAGGTTGGGAGTACGGAGACCAAGGATTTAAGAAGAATTGTGTGTGAATTTGACTAGTTTGTTCCTGTTGGTGAAAGTGAGCATGGTGAAGTAGGATGTGGATGATGGGGTCTATGCTTTGTACAGGAGGAGCAGAAGATGGGGGGTGACTGAGAGCACCCTGAGTTTCCAGATGGTGGAGATCCTCTGTTGGCAGCATTTGTGGATGTCGGTAGCGTAATGATCAAAGCTGAGTTTACTGTCAAGTGTGATCCCAAGGTACCCTAAGCTCTCCACCCTCTCAGCTGGCTCTCTGCTGATGAAGATGTTAATGAAGAGTTTCTTAGTCTTAGTGACATCCACAAGTAGGTGGTTCTGAGTGAAGTGGGAGATGGAGTGCGGATAGATAATAACTGAGTCATTGTCCTTGAGAAGTGCAAGTATGGTTGTGTCATTTGAGTATTTGAAACAGTATGTAATGTGGGAGGGGGTGGGGCAGTCATTAGTGCAGATACAGGAAGGGGCTCAGAACACAGCTTCAGGGGGTCTGGTTTTGGTGATGATGGTGACTTAGCTCTGTTGATAATGGTTTGGAGTCTGTGAGAGGTAGAGGGAGTTATAGGAGGGCATGACTATTACAGGGTGCTGCTGCAGTGTGGAATATGTAGTCTATATATAATGTCTCTAGCTGGAATCATTTTAAAGCTTTACTTTTTTTTTTTTTTACACATTACTTGGCATTTTCTTTGTATTGCAAGTGTGTATCAGACCATGTTACCAACTCTGAATGATTCAGTAGACTGACTCATAATCATGCAGATTGCAGACACCTGAGAAATGGTTGTGTTCTGTGGTGGGAAAGTAATACGGTACATTTAATCATAATGTACTTATATAAAATTTTGATGTCCTTGTACTTTACATTTCCATATTTTACTACTTTACATTCTGCTGCACTGCATTTCAGCAGGAAATATATCTATTTTATTCTGGTAGGTTTGATTGCCATTTCTATTTACAAGATACTTTTTGGATTTAGATTTTGTGCATAACACAAGTCACTTTGTAAAATATGATGAAATGTTGATTAAACTGCCCAACAATATGCAATAAATAAGCAATTCAAAGTGGCTGTAGCTCGACCGCCCACAGCATGAATAAACCACTTACATCTGAATGTATTAATGATAATTAACCAATAATATAATAAAACACTGACATGGATACTTTGAACAATGAGTACTTTTGATACTTGATCACCCAAACACTTCCAACGTGTCTATTTGGTGCCCTCTGCTGGTGATATCTCCAGCTGTCCTCTGTTGAAACTGAGGTATTTTCTGGATTCCAAATAATTTCTGTTGAAAGAGGAACTGTTAAAATTGCCTGCATATGATCATGAGTCATCACATGGCTTCTCCACTACACAGACACTGCCTACATTTCTTCCATTTCTCATTGCCATTTCACACCCACACCATGTTCAGAATACCACATTATATTTTTAAAAAATCTAGTAAGTAATTACACACATACAGCAGTCATTTCCGAGTTAATTCTCACATGTTTGATATGATTTATTCATCAATCATAATTATTCAATCAATGGCTTACACAATACTCTGATACAGATCTTATTTGACAGGAAATATACACAACATGAGACGACAACACACACTCGTATCACAACTTTGTTGCACGATGTCCGCAAGGGTGACCCTGCAATCTCAGAAACATACACACCAGATCTGGTTGCCATGGGTACAGCGATAACATCGCCCATATGTAAACACAAATCTCTGAACACCGACACAGAAACTATCAACACACACCAGCACACGTGGAATGACACAGTAAATATACAACTTTCCAATAAGATTTTTTTTTTTAATCCACTTCACGTCCAAAAACGCTTATTATCTGTGAGGTGTGAGAAGAAAAATAAACTGTAAACAAAAACAATCATTAAAAATCTTCTTTTGTCCCTTGCTAGTAAAAGTGGTAGAAGCTTGCTGATGAGCCTTTTCACCACGAGGAATGAACATGCAGCGTCGTCATTCAAGCAGCTGACGGGGAGAGGCGACAGTGAGGACACAGACAGCGAGGGCGGTGGGAGGTGGGGGCAGCAGGGGGAGGTTTCTACCAGGAAAGATCCAAATTAATCAACACTCAACAAAAAGACAAAATGGAGAAAGTGTTAAACTTTAAAGTCCAACAGGTTGCAATCGATCTTGTAGTAGACGTAAGGATAATACTCCTGCTGGCTCAGGTTTAGACCCGGGATGTCCATCGCAGACTGGAGAAAAAAAAAAGAAAAAAAAGAGTTCAGGCTTTTAGTGTGAGAAAGTAGCTCTGAGAAAAAAAAACACCAGAATTCAGTGCTTAGCAAAACTAAATTTACCACCAACATCTAATTAGTTCATCGCTGAGTCTACATAAGATGCTTGTGCCAAATTCGAAGGAATTCCCTCAACGTATTTTTGAAATATTGCGCTCATAAGAATGAGACAAACTGAGAATTGCTGAGAATGAGGTCACACTGACTTTGACATTTGACCTAAGATCACAAAAATCGAAATAACTTCAAACTTAAAAAAAAAAAAAAAAAATCATGCTAAGCTTTTTATCATTAAAATGTATTTACACCAAAACTGTTAAAAAAATAAAAATCAATATAGCTTTACAATATAATTTAATGCAAGAATACAACCTTGTACATGGAGAGGTTAAAAGTACTTTTTTTTTTACTGTCTTTTTTGCAGTAACCAGCTTCGGCCATGAGAAGGAGCAGCTGTTATTATCTGACACAGTAATGGAGCTGTTAGAGACTCCATCTGTATGTCCTACTTATACACTACTTTGCATACCCACTGTACACAGAACGTACAACATACTAATCAGCACAGTATGCTGTTTTTTCAGTAAGTGTACCAAAAAGATACAACAAACTTTACCCTTTTATACAAATAGTAAAGTATTTAATACATGGATGAATATTTACCATGTCAATCAAACTGTGCTTTGGAATGTCACATGCAATTAAACTTCAGATTTATTTTATCATTATAGATTATAGATTTATTATTTTTATTGCTGAACTGTGATCATGTTCTAAATGTCTTTTGTGCATTGCGTTGTGGGAAAAACAGCACCCATTGACAGTACACTCAAAAGTCAACTAAAGTTAGCATTCAGAAAGTCTGGTTTGAGAGTATTTTTTCACTTTCATTTACACTTACACTTAAAATAACTGCAAAGACCTGTATTCAAATATTTGAAAAGCCACAACACAATGAAGTGAAAGTCTCTAAAAAAGATACTTTGTGATATAATATTTTTAGTCAAGTATGTAATATATGTTATAATATGTTGCATTTATTATTTTAGTAATGGATTAAAACAATAATGAGATCATATTTCTGCCATGATAATCATACTATAAAGTTTTTGTAGTATCATATTTCTATGTTGCTCTGATGTGGAGTGTTGTTTTTGATGCTATGACCTTGTTCTAAGTACAACAGTATGAGCCTTTATACAATATTGTCAAAGTACTCACATCAATGATAGCTGCTGCACTGCTGTCCAGATGTTTGTACAGGTCATTGAGTACCTCCCTCAGCTTCTTCACGTTCTTCTTGCTTGGCTGCAGGAGCATGGCCTGAAAGTTCACCGGCAGCCCATACCTGGAGGAACACATTATATAACTATGCTCAATTTTATTTTATTTTATTTATTTATTTTTTAACTAATAAAAAAGGAAGCAAGCACTGTCAAATGACACTTCAGCTTCTGACTAAAGTACCTTAAAACAGATTCCACAAAGACTCTGAGTGCTTTGATGTGAATCCACGCGATGAAGGCTTCACTGAAGTTAACTTTCAGCCATCGGACAAGTGGGCCCTGCAGAGAACACACGCAGATTAGGGTTTTATCTTTTTTGGATTTGGGACTCTTACAGTCTCGGATGAGAGAGACTATATTTGTAAATCAAAAATATAAAATGTGTTTCTCATCAAAACGTTTTCTGACTGATGCTAGCTAGCTGCACAGCATTCTTTAATTGGCTGTTTTCTAAACAAAAAATAAATAAAAATAATACAACTTAAAATAAAAAAATACAAGAAAAAGTCACTCTACTATTCTTATACATAGCACAGTGGGGGCAAAATCATTTAGTTAGAAAAAAATAACTTTTTAAACTTTTTTTAAACTACCAATTTAAAATATTTAATTAAAACATTATGTGCCATCCAGAGTGATTTTTTAGAAAGATACTTCAGGATTTACATACCTCTTTAGCTTTAGCATATCACTTCTCAGTAGTTGGGAGAATCTGGTTATCTACCACTTGGTAAAACCTTCAAAATTGACCCCACTGACATGCAAGACCATACGACAAAAAGGTAATTTTGACATATAAAAGTAACTTTGTTATAAAATAAAGCAGCTAACGAAGCTACTCCTTTATTAGCCCCACAGTGGGGGAATTTGCACTGTTACATTGGCAGAGGGGATGGTGTGAAACAAAAAGCCAAATATAGGAGGAAGTAAACAGCAAAACAAAACAAAGCCTTTCAAACTAAATGTAATAAATAAACAGACTGAATGGCTGATTTCACATTATTGCCTGCGGAAATATTGATTAATCCAGTATGCTTGGCAATTATGAAGCATATGCACAGAAGATAATGGGCAACAGCAGGACAAATCACTGATGTGGTTCCTTGAAAAGATCGAAGGAGGCCTTAAAGTACCCAGCGTGGAGCTGCATCAATAAGCATGTTTTAGCAGCCACACACTGTGTACACATCTCTAAGAGAAGTCTACACGATAATAACCTTTTAAATTCTGTCCGGTTCTATCACTTACAAACTGCTTCTTCTTATCTGTGGAGAGCCGCGTCATCTCCTCTTTGTCTGCCTTCATCTCCTCCTCATTGTACTGGAAGTCTCTTACTGTGAACCTAGAAAGAAGACGTAGAGGGCAGAAATCAGCCTCATTTGATCATTAATATTTTGATTAAAATAAAGACACTGGTGTAAACCTGTGAGTTGATGTATTTATTTGGAGATATTTATATTTGTCTAGCAGTCAGACTTTATTTGAAATGGCTTCATCTTTTCTTACTGCACAGCTCTTGTTTATGATTGGTACAGTCCTGTGCAAAGATGGAGTGTGTCTGCTCAATATAACGGCTCTTACTTGTTCTCTCTGGCTTTGTGCTTGAAGTCATCAATGGCTTTCATAAATAGAGTGACAGAGAACAATCCGCTGTCATTGTCTTCAAATAGCAGACTGGAAGAAAAGACATGTACTTGTTATACTACTGTAATAAAATCACAATACACTGTGGATTAATGGGTACATAATTATTCAATATAAGAAAAAAATACAGACGAAATCAAAATATGTGAAACTAATCATCCACTTTAAATTCAAGTGCTTGTTATAAGTGTCTCTGACAAAATCTGTTTGATTTAATATTTCTTTGACATGATGATGTCACTCACTTTGAGGATCGAGGCACCACCATCTCAGCCAGAGTTTCATATGTTTTCTGCCAGTCAGCGTATCCCGTCCTGAAACAATGAAGGACGAGGAGATACTAAGATACCATCTCAGTTTTCCTTCTTCTGAATTATGCTACCACACACAGCTAATACAACCAATTTCACTCAGATATGCTTGCAATACTTGTCACACTAGAGAATTAATACTCACTTTGGCACAACTACCAGTAGAGTGACAAGGTACTCTGAGTCAAGTACAAAGTCTTCCTTCTTAACAATGTCAGCCAGGCTCCTGGTCAGCAGGCTCCCCCTGGTGACACATAATAACATGACAATACATGGAGAAGGTTGCCAGCATTGACATTTCAGAGTCATGGTAACTTTTAAGATCACGCTGACACGGTTATGGAGACATGGTCAGTGATCCCTGAAGTTTTGCTTTATGGCAACTTGATTCTTGAAAAGGCTGCTGTGGGCAGCTACATCACTTCCTACAAAAACTCTTCAGTCTAAAGGTAGCGTCAGATGTGCATGCCACTTACGTATTCTTCCTCTCTAAGTTCTGCAGGTTTCCCTTCAGGTTGTTATAAGCTGATGCTCTGGTCTTCAGGTCATTGTCAATCTGGGTAACTTGCTAAAAAAGATAAAAAACAAAAAAAACAGGGTGACTACAGGTATCAGAAACTTCAATTTAAAAATTTTTAAGATAATTTTCAACTAATTTTAAGACTGAGTTTTGGACAAATCCTCTTTTTTCTTTTCTAGAGCATTGCAGGTTAAGTAATATGTGGTCCCATGCAGATGGTTTTATGTAAGAATATGGTTATTAGAGTGAGTTTGGTTAATCAACATTTTACCAATAAGTAAGTACAAGTATTAAGTAAAAAGACAGTATTTGCGTCAGTGGAAGGTTTATTGATTTTTAACATCGGAAACTTGGACTTCCATGCAAAAGTTCTTGACTTATTTTGACAAAAAGAAATGGAACGATGACAATTAAGACCTGACTTATGCAAAGTTAAAACTATTCAATGACTTTAATCTTTATAAAGCTGAATTTAAGACTTTTTAAGGACCTTCAGACACCTTGAAAAGACATTATTTAGACTTTTTGTATGGCTTTTTTGCCTTTATTAGATAGAAAAGATTATGGGTGATATGGGGGATGATATGGAGCAATGGGCCGCAGGCTGGAGTCGAACCCGCGGCTACTGCGGTGAGCACATGGGGCACCTGCTAAACCAGGTGAGCTAATGGGCACTCAAAACATGCCTGAAATTATGACTGAAAAATAAAACACAGAGTATCGTGGCTTTTAAAGTGCCAGGGTTTTCAACAGGGGGGGCGCAACCCCTCAGAGTTACTGTAGTGGGGCAGCCAAATTATTGTTTGATAATTTAAGTTTCAATTTAAGTTTTTTTTCCTTTTCATTAAAATAGGTTCGAAAATTCACATCTATATGAATTCAGTATATAAGCAAAGGTTAAGCAGCCTAGGAAGAAAACAACAACCATTTAATTTATTTATCAATGATAGGCTAACTGTAAATCTTTGTGCAATTATGTGAAGCTAGCTAACACTACATCACTGTGCAGCACCGATTCCTAATGGCCAAGTGAGGTAGTTAGCTTACAGCTACATACTATAGAAACATATATTAGTACAACTATACAGACATTTTTGTGAGCCACAATGGTTCGTTTGGCAACTTTTCAAGCAGGCTAACACACCTCGCCATGCTGCAAGAGTGTCTGACTTTGCAGCTACAGGCACGTGTAAATGAGAGATGATGTGAAAATACTCAGAGAATTGTCAACTTAGTTTTTACGGTATAGAAGAGAGTCCCCACTGCATTTCTCTTTAAACTAAAGGGTCCTCGGGCTGAAAAACGTGGAAGACCCCAGCCTTAGAGTAACAAGTGCACAAAGGCTGGATGGACCCAGTGAAAATTAAATCCTATGTTAGAGCTCTACCACTGCCCATTAGGCTATATGAATACATTTACAGAAAAACGTCCATGCTGGATTCACTAGTGCGTGATTTACCTTTGAGATGATTTCTGAGATGTTTTTGAGCGACTGTTTGATGGGATACTTTGCCATGTCCCATTGAAATCGTGTGATGTAGGTGACAAGATCCACTGAAAAAAAAAATAAAACAAAAGGCCAGTCAGGCTACTATCAGCTTAGTGACAGATCATAGTAAAAAAGAAGTCTGGTAAAGCTACAAATTTATTGTAGTGATTGCAGTTCTAAACCATCAGATGGTTGTCAATGGGCATTTTCTAAGGATAGTTAAGAATATTTAGCACAACATCAGTAAGCCTGTTAACATTTGGTATTAACATGTGTCTTGGGTGATCTGATCACAGGTGGACAGCTACAAGTCTGTGTGTCAACATGCATCTCGAGTGACCACTTGTGAGCGGATCTCACTTCTCTGCTTCGTATGCAAATAAACACGCACAACATTTCATTGTGCAAAGACAAATTGTGTTGTTGTCGTGAAATGGTGGGAGTTTTGTCGTGGAAAATACACACTGGCATTGCAAATGTGGTCTGAAAGATCAGCTCTCAAGACGCATTGAGGACACGTTGGGTGCATTCACACCTGTACTTAAACTGTCCACTTGTGACGTGATCACCCAAGATGTTAGATTTTAACACCAGGTATTAACAGGGCCAGTGTGCCTTCAGTTGTTGTCATCATAACTGCTTAATTAACCTTGGTTTGCATTACCCCGCAGGTCTTCTTGACATTGAAATAATGTGGACACACTATGTTGGAATCATCACTGTACCTCCGTTGGCCAGCAGGTTCTCCTGCACTTTGTCTCGACTGTCTTCCAGCACGTCAGCCATGTACTGAGCAACCTTCTTCACCACACTGTGAACAGCCAGGAGACATCAAAAACGCGCAATGCCAACACAAACTGCATGCACAAAGCCAGCATAAACCACACACTCACCCTGCTCACACGACCACCACGACCTCATCCCCCACATTTAAGACAAACATACACACACACATCAAAACCTTTCACATATTCCTGTTAAGGTAATTTCCTGACAAGGCAATTTATAATATGGCAGACTTGCAGAGTTCAGGGGTTTTAACCACACTGTTCAGCAGCACATCAAAGCAGAGCTGTGTCTACAGTAGTGAAGCCAGGGAAAGACTGAGAGCCAAGGCACATCTCAGGCCTGAAAAGTTCATAAAAAAGTACACTTAGCTTTAATTTTGTCTTTCTAGAAGACATTTTCATTGTTAATATTTTGACAAAATAACCCAAATCCAAAAAATCTGACTTCCAAGGTTCATACAATAAATTTCCATGACTTTGAAGCAAATTTTCAAGACCATACATTCTCTGAAATGACCAAAAAGAGTCCTTTTTCATTATTACGTAGTAGCATTTAAATATATATATATATATATATATATATATATATATATATATATATATATATATATTAAATTATATATATATATATATATGTAATTTCATTAAATAATTAATTCATAACAGATTACAACTGAATATTTAAATATAACATGATATAAATTACATAACAGAATTTTATGAGAGGAACAAAAAGGGGGGAGGCATTTCAAATAATTGTTTAAGCATTGTGGAGGGACTTATGCTTAATATTTTGGCTTAAGGGGAGGAACAGGCCTGGAAATTGCTATTTGCAATTTCCATGCCTATTCCTGTTTTTTTTTCCATGATCATACACACCCTGGACTACAATAAAAACAACAAATGTGTTAATAGCTGCAATTCTGAAGAATTCAGTGGTTAGTGTATTCTTTTTTTCCAGATATGCTGGACAGAAACTTCCAAAAAGGAACTAGGTTAAAGCCAGGCTGCACTAGTCAGACAAGTGAAACCATGTTGCAAGGCTGGTCTTTCTCACAGCCTTGGAAATATCTACAGAGGAAGCAAAGCAGAGCTCGGGCAGTAATGGCTGTGTGTGAGTTTTGGATGTCAATATTTCCAAAAGACTATAAATGACACTTGAACATAGTCATGGCACATAAGTCATTGGGTATAAATATGACCGAAGAAAGAGCTGCTAGTGTCTCACCAAACTGTAAATTGCCAAGTTTAGACTGCGAGGCCCGTTAGCCTCAGACCCTTGTGAAATTCCTCATTGTTACAAGGTGAGGGGAGGGATTAGGGAATAGTAAACCGGCTGCATCAGAGAGGTCAAGAGGTGTTGAGCAGGTTAGTGAATTTTTTTCATGCCCTTTAAAACACAGACTGTATTCAACATGATTATGAGAGCCCTCTTAAATAACAATTTGATCGCTGAAACAGTAATTCCTCTGAGAATAGCTCATTCCAAGTCAGAGTAAAGCAGCCAGCATACCTTTCAACAAAGGAGTCTAATTTGGCCAGTTCATCCGACAGCCCAACCAAGACATCTAGTGTCCCCACCTGTTTGAACACAAAAAGTAAAACATCAGCACATCGTGACTTTTGAGTCATCGGCCGTGAGATCTGTGTGAAATGGGGTCAGCAAGGTTGTGTTTTAACAGTGACATCTGGGGATCAATCCGCCTACAGTGACGTCCAGGGGGCCCTATGTGCTTATGATGGCGCCTCTTTGTCCAGAGCCGCTGATGCATTGCTAACAGTTCCAGGAGAACACTGCAGGCCCATGTGGCTGCGAGGTCAGCGGGGTTACTTCACCTTCAGCACAGAAAGGAGCCGAACCAGCCGGGTTGGGCTGCTGTGTGGACGAAAACTTCACCAAACTAACACTTCATCATGCTTCCAATGGATCTGTCTACAGACTGCTTCTCTTACACACAATCAGCTTATTCTTGACAGTGGATATATAAGGTGAGTGGTTTCAACATTTGCCTACTTTTTGCCTTATAAAACCACATTACTTTTTAAATATTGATTACAAATAACTATGAATCACAAATGTCTACAATCAACTACTTGAGTGCATAGATTAAATACTGCACAGTAATAGCTCTGTACTTCAGCATGGGAGAAAAAGTATGACATTGTGATGCTAACCTTGAGGTCTGGGATGTTGAACTTGTGGTTGATGGAGAGGTTGTTAGTACGTGTGGTGGCTGCCATCATTTTGTCCCATGTTTGCTGGCAGGTCTTGTCTCCCGGTGCAGAGATCAACCAAAACTCTGTCATGGTTACAGCACTGGAGCAGCTAGAGAAAACTGAGAGGAAAACTGGAATTAGACTCATGTTAGCTTTGATATAATACAGCTCACCAGTTCATAAAACATTAAGAAATACTAAGCTTATCTCTTTATCAGCAGCACTGATCTGGCTACAGTACAAGTTAAGTCCTATGTTTATATACCTCCTGTCTTTAGCTAGCTGCTTGTGCTGTTGCCATGAAGTGTCCTGTTTACAACTAAGCTAATGAAATCCTGCTAAACTAGCTCAAGGAGCTCATTCAGTGTTTAAGTCCATTACAGGCTGACGTTACTAATGTGCCAACACTACATATTTCATTAACTGACTGTGAAATAACGTCAAACGGCCATAAATAAGAATTAAACGCTGTGCTGTACTCAAACCGAAGCTAACAAAAATGATGGTTAAGGTCAGACAACATACAGCAGGGATTAGCTACCGTTAGCCACTTAGCTTCACTCATAACAACAACGCAGGTAGCCATTGCTACTGTTTAACAGTTTCACTCACCTGTTGATAAAAATGGGCCGTTAAAAGTGAAAAATAAAGCTGTAAATAGCGTTTCTATGGCTTGATAATTTTCATAGTTGCCATTCAGTGGTGAGATCTCCTGACAGCAGCATCAGAGTCAGCTGACCTGCCAGAGGAACCGGAAGGCCTCTGCTCACTGAGGACACTCAGCAGCGACCACAGCTGGTGGACAGCGGGTACTGCAGGACAGGTCCCTGGAATAGTAGTCTGATTGTTGAGATTTTGATGCTCGGGCTCAAGGACTCTTCAGAGGGCAAGATGCTTGCGAACATATGCGATAGAGACCAGGTCCTTTTAACAAAAGAGTGTCTCAGTAAGTAGGCCAGACTCAACAATGGTGTCGACAGTGTGTGAATGTTATGCAGCAGTATGCTACATAGATCAGTAAGGGACTGTTCTTTACTTGTCAGAGGAGGATGTGGCTGGATTGAGACTTCACTACAAATATTTTTCCTTGAGCCTCACCAAGAGACTTGGGGAAAATGCGCCATAAATTAGTTGTTAGATTTTTTTAAAAAGCACCCTTTGACCCGCAATATCTTAAAAAAGAAAAAAAAAAAGAATGTTAAGAGAATATAGAGAAGTTTTTTTTTTTTTTTTTTTTTTTTTTAAAAAAGGGTTTTTAACTCTTGTAGTAATTATTTTGATGAAGTATTTCAAGCTTGGATTTGGTTATGGTTTGTTTTTGGGTTGTTGACATAAGTGTCAGAAGCATTCATCCCATATGATATATTCAAGAGACTTCGGAAATCTTAAAATACAACAATAATTTATGTTTTTACCTTTTATGGCTATGAATAATGGTGTAAACATGCCTTTCAAATAAGTTGTATGGGCCTCCTCTGAGCCAAAATAAAAATCATAAGTCCCTCCCCAGTTCTTCAAAAGTTATTTGAAAAACCTCTCCCTTTTTGCACTGCCCCCTCCCTTCTCATAAGTAACACTCCCAAACGTCTATTAATAAGGACGTTATTTATTAAAATGGAGCAGACACTTCCATAACACAGTTAATTTTTAGAAAAACAAATTAAGTGAGGCAACTTTTTTAAAAAAAATCTTGATATGGATTTAAACTAAATTTCCTGGATTACAAGATGTGATAAGATCTCCACCTCAGACTCGAGCCTCAACATTCCAAATGCATTACTGCCATATTAGAGAAGCAGACGGGCGATCCTGGATGCCAAGTCAGCAGCATTTGTGGCTTTAGAGTTACTAAATTTGGAAAAGCCAGGTCAAGTTTCCTGACTTTGGGTGTCTCCTACACAGAATCTGAGGAAAACGCCCCCCAAAGGGACATGTTTATAGTTCAGTGGCTCTGGGGTTCATTGTTTGGGACACAATGGTTGGTCTGCCTGGAGCCAACCCTCAACATCAAACGGCAGGGTGAGTTTGCCCATGGCTGGCTCGAGGCCAGTCTGACGGGATGTTATCAGGACACACACACACGCACGCACGCACGCACGCACGCACGCACGCACGCACGCACGCACGCACGCACACACACACACACACACACACCATAATCAGTCAGACTACTGCTGAGAGTCTGCTGTGTGGTCCCTTCATGTTTAATATGAGAGAAAAGTGTTGTTTTAGCAAAAAATAGCATTGAATAGGAAAATAACTATTTATAGGCTTAATGCCATCACCTCTCACGCATACCATTCAACACTGTCATTGCATGGAATTCCATAGCTTTTAACTATCCCAGCCTCCCACACACATATCCTGTGATTGGTCTCACTGTGGTGTTTATAGTTAATGAGTAAGGCCTGTTAGTGTTAAAGTAGAATAGAATAGATGCATTAAATAGCTTACAAATCTTAAAACTGTTGTAACAGACATGGTACTGTCCTCTTCCTCCATTTCTCAAGAAAATGCTCCCTGATTTTCTTCTATGAATAAAAGTCAACAAATGTTTTCTGTTTGCTCACTTATGCATCTCTGGAGTGAAGGTCTTGCTGTGCACATTGCCTGGTAAATTTTAAAGGGATAGTTTGGATTTTTTGAAGTGCGTTTGTATGGGTCACTTATCCATAGTCAGTGTATTGCATGCAGTAGATGTCAGTTGGCAGCACCCAGTTTGGAAAAGCAGGCAGGAGTCTGCCACAGAAGCCAAACAATGTACTGCTGTGGATGGGGGCCAGCAAAAAAAACCAAAAAAAAAACACTTTAGCCACCTAAAAAATAGTCCAACCTAAAAGAAATGAATATCAGTTTAACTGTACATACTAAGTATTTTCACTGCTTTACCTCTCCGTCAGACAGCCTGTTCCAACAGGAAAGTTATTAACTGCTTCAGTGCCCCATCTAAACTCTTGTCAAAGTCACTGAACTCTATTGACAAAAACAGTCATTTTAACTTGCTGAACACAGGAGCTACTTCTCTACTGTTGCTCCTATCAGATAGTTTGTGTTATTTTGTGACTTTGGTGAGTCAAAACTAAGCCTTTTACACGCCAAAGTCACAAAAAAACAACCAAAAACTGTTGGAGGCAGTGATAGCCAGCTGCTCCTAAGTTCAGCATTGTTAAATCACTGTTTTTCTCAATGGAGTCTGGCTTTAAAAAAGAGAGGAATTGTAACGGGATGTGGTAGCAATTGCAGCACAACAGAGCAGGTGAGTAGTTGGTAATGACCTTTATTTAATCTTTTGGCAGGTTGAATGGAGCAAAGGTGAGTATAATCAGGTTTCAGGTAAGTAGGGAGAGTTATCAGTTCTGGGGTCGAGCAGAGTTCGTAGAGAGACTGGAGTGAGCTCACGTTCACAGATGATAGTTCAGAGTTCGAGTGGGGAAATTGTGAGCAGGAACCAGGAAAAGAGTCTAAAAATGAGTGCTGGATGGTCAAGCATGGAAGTGAAGACAATATGGCAAAGAGTGAGTGGAGTGAGGCTGCTTAAATACTGGCTTGATTGGAGATGAAGAGCAGCTGGGAGCACCAGGTGGAGGTGATGAGGGGGAGTGGCCAGGTGGAGAGAGAAGTGGGGGCGGAGTATGTGAAAAAATACCACAGCAGCAGGAGAGAGACAGCGCAGACTGTGACAGAAATATAATGGCTTTATTTATCAGTTGGAAATCACTGTCTGAGGTTTAGGTAAAACAGTGAAAACATTCTAAATATGGCATACCCTTACAATGACAATGATTTTTTTTTATTGGGACTTTTTTTTTAGGTAGCTAAAATAAATTTTGTTGCTGGACCCTATTCACAGCAACTTAGCTTCTGTGTCAGACTCAAACATACTTCTCCAAACTGGGGGTCTGCTGACTGACATCTACTGTATGTAATATACTGTCAATGAATAGGTACCCTATACAACCCCAATTACAAAAGTTCAGAACTATCCCTTTAACCTAATTATACTTAGTTCACATGGACTAATTATATGAGAAATGCAAGCATGCTAATATGTATACACATAGCCTACATAATAGCCATATTTTTATACATGAGTTGGTGGGTTGCAGTATGTAGGATACAAATGCAATGGAAATGTGCAGTTCCATGACCACACACATACAGTTTGCATGCACTGTTATGGGCATTCTCCAACATGATTTACTAGCAAAATATCTTACAAAGCCTAAAATACAAAAAACATAAAGTACCAGTATTTATTGATGTGGTCTTCCTGGCAATTTTCCCTGAAACAATGTACTTTTACAGTAAACCACATATAATGATCTCAATACTGACACAGAGTTATGATATGAATTTATTGTGATGATTTATTCTGCAATCCATCTTGGCAGAGAGGAAACAAGGGTGAAATGTGCATCATATTTTAGACTGTGTTATTGTTTGACAATCATGGTATATCTCGCTGTATCTCTGCACCGCTGTGACACCATTGTTAAAAATGACATGTCCAGGGAAAGCCCAGAGATAGGTACTTCCTCGTTAAGGTGGCAAATTGTAGCACTCAATAATGGAGCCATTTCACAAAACATGATGGGTTTGTTAAAAATTGCAATTAATATTTTATAAATGTCTATTGTACTTGTCAGAAAACAGACATTCACTGACATTCTTGTGCCAGGCCTTTTAATGAGATTGTATATGCATATTTGTTATATTCATGCAGCCAGTCGCTTTATATTTCCCTGCTTAACATTCAGATCAGTGTGAGCAAAAGTTTGTTTGGAGTTCCTTTTACTAAGCAACATTCTTTGGCAAAAAGAGCTGCTGAGTGACTTAACAACACTTACAACACCAGAGTCTGTTGCATAACACCACTTCACAGTGAGCTTAACCAGATATTTTTGTCCATTGAATAAGTCATTATTCAAATACGCAGGATTTCTGTAGATTTTTAGATGTCTCTTTTGATTGATTGTGTTTATATATATATATATAGACTTTGGTATATAAGACTAATTTTATGCCTAAAACAAACATGATAATCTTTTTTTTTTGCCTTATATCTGTATCTTTTTTATTGTTAAAATATTATGTTTATTGCTCTGTAACTGGAGACTTTTGGTCACTCAGGGTTAATTTATGTTGGGTCTTTCTAAGCCTGTGCGTTGATGTAATCTGTTTGTAATGTTTGCAAATAAGAATTCCTGCTGCACAATGCAGCCACTGGAGTATTTGCGCTCACAGTGGGTGGTACACATGTCTCGCTGTCGCATACCCAGTGGCTGCGATGGCTATTATGATCCAAACAATGGAAATCAAACATTGTGCATTACTGGAAGCCACTTTAGATGCTATGTGTGATTAAGACTTATATATACATAGTCTCATTTAGTGTTGGGAGAAAACAGGCACAAAACACGGAACAGCTTTTGTGTTGCAGTCCAAGGGAAAGACATTGCTGTGCAGCCTTTACAATGGATTCTAAGCAGTAGTTTTATTAGTGAAACAAATGCTGCTATTGTTTATTTTTTCCCTGAGGGGTGCTCAAAGCTCATCTAACACTCTGAGGAATTCCACAACTGTTCTGGTTAGTTAGTTTAAAAGTCAACAACACATGATGCACTGTTTTATGATGTGGGACAATCAGGAGGGTCAGGATTTAGGCCTGCTTTGTTCTTGTTTTTTTGTGGAAGAAAGGGGCATCTGGATGGATGAAACCAAAAAGTTTACTGAATCCCATAACCCAACAGTATGCAGCAGTGGCAGATCTTCTTGCAGGTGGCATGGGCAGCCATCTAGGGTGCCACCTGAAGAAATATCGAATATCGATGGTAAAGTGGAGAGCATTAGGCTGCAATAGACTCCCTTTGTGTACAAAAATAGGTGCATCTGTTTCAAATGTTGTGATCGTAACTGCCTCATGTGTCCTTTATGTTGGCATAGACACAGCCAATAGACAGCACAAGAGGGCAAAGTCAAAGGTTTCAGACAACAACAAACGAGGCAACGGGGGACCTTCCCTATAATACATCCATGCTGGGGAGAGGGTCGTAATAATGTACATTTTAATGGAGATGGGGCCATTAAATACATCGCGACATGTCAATGGAGCATTCTTTTCACTATATTATCAATTTCTTCTGTTATGACACTCTTAAAATCTCTTCGCCTTCTCCAATGTTCATATCACGCTTGAGCTATACTACATTGCCCCCACGATCTCTGGTGGTATGGATATGGATGACATGGCAGTATCCATAACCTTTCAGAAAACATGCACAAATACAAACGAAATGAAAAGAGTATAGACAGAGGGCTCCATCCGTGTCGGCATAGGCTATGTATATAACCCAAAGCAAAAATGAGCCCTTACAGGAGGAAAAAAAGAAAAAAAAGCAAACAAAATCCATCTAGAGTGAAATACAAAACAAGAGAATAATGAAATCTGCATATACAATTCTCTTTTTTGTCATTTATAATTATTGTTTATGTAAGTTTTTATTTGTGTATACAGTTAAAAAGAAAAGCTTAATAATTCTTATACTAACACTAATACTTATAATAACGTTGAGGGGGGTGGGGGGCACATGTACTTGGTCCTTAGAACTGTTTCTACGTGTATTCCAAGTATAGGCTACATAATTTGTTGTATTTTGTTTAGTAAATAAAAGGTGGTAGTACATGTCCCTGTCATTCTGTAACCTTGAAATCACTGAATTAAGAGAACATTGACTACACAGACAATCATGAAAACGAACTTTGACTCATGAGTGGATCATTACATCACAGACATGCTCAAAGGCAAAACATTTTTCACACAATATTTCCAATATTTTTCAAAAAAAGGAAAAACAAATCTGCAAAGAAATTCTATTTGATATGATTTGCAAATATACATTAAAATCTTAACAAAGCTACGACACCGTGACGTTAGACATTTGGATATTTAGATTTGGGAATTTTATTCGAAGTTCTGTGATTCCTGAGACCAAGATGATGTCAATGTTGATATGGAGTCAAAACAGCTCCAGAGGAAAACACTTCCCCTCTGTTTAGTTAACAGTAGCTGAGCTTTCCTTGGCACCCTCCTCCTCCAGTGTCGAGGAGGGAGACATGCAAATTTATCTCCTTGGAAAAAACACTGCCTCAGACCCTGCATGCTCAGAGGCAGGCACAACTTCTCAAAGTCACAACAACAAAAGCAAGGGGACGGGAAAATCCAGTTTGAGCTTGAATTTGAGGCAAAATTCAGGCTTCCATTCATGTACTTATTTGTCATGGGACTAGTTCTTTGCAACTGCTGATTACAAAAAAAGGGAAGATTCTGCAAACTTTATTGGACAGCATTTTGTCCTTATTACTGAGCCATGGAAAACACAATGAAGACATAACACAGGTAATTCTTAGAAAAATCTGCATTAACCTTTTTAACATAGAGATTATTATTATTATTATTATTATTATTATTATTATTATTATTATTATTATTATTATTATTATTATTATTATTATTATTATTATTTGTCATCATCATAGACAGAGCCCAAGATTAACAAGGTGTGATTTTTTGCTGGATATATTTGGATATTTATTTAAATATTCTGAAAATGTGTGTGTGTGTGTGTGTGTGTGTGTGTGTGTGTGTGTGTGTGTGTAAAAAATATATAAAATATTTATATAGGCCTATTTATTTCGAGGGTAACATTATTAATGTTTTAAAATTATTGTTATTGTTGTTAGAATATTAATATTTTTTATTGAAAGTCCGCATAGTCTTTGTGAACTCCTCCCATTAAAAATGCGTTCAGCTCCCCACATTTTAGTATGATGAGACCGGAATTATGTTTCTATAAATTCTCATTCTTAATTTATGCTTAAGATAAATTTAAAAAAAAACAACGTTAAAAATACTTTCATCTGATAGATATTTGGGCATTGCGTTTTTATTTCAACATTGGTGCTTTGCTTTACTCGAAAAAAATTACATTATGTTCATTAATGTTAATTTTATTTTGATATTTAACCGGATATGTAAGTGTTGGTGTCACTGTAGTTTTACCTGCCTGACGCTCCTGTCCGTCGGTCTGTCTTAAACGCACAGTCGACCTCCACTGTTGCCTTCCGCTCGGCCGTTTGAAATAATCCCTACTAGCCTAGCTTGCATCGACGAGACCTCGACCTAATCCACCTCGTCTATGGCCGTTATCATTTTCTCTTTTAGTAACCCCACCACTCTTTAAAAATTCCGCCTAAAAAGAAAAAGCGTTCTGTCCCCTCTTTTGGGCTTTCAGCAGCCGTAAGTACTGCTAACCTGGCTAACCGCGCTGTTAGCTTGCTAATTAGCATGTTGTTTAATTGACCGGGTAACATAGCTTTTGCCAACAAGCCATATATGCTAGTTAAAGGGATTAAAGATAACGTAATGTGTGTAACATTAATATTAAAATTCGAGTAACTAATTCTTGTTAAGCTACAACATGAATTACATCCTATGTTTCTGGGTAGCTAACGCTAATGTCTCCTGCTACCTTTACCAATGAACGCAAAAAGATGTGCTAAAATAGAAAGCTAGGTAGTTTACTGTATGTCAGAAGTATTAAATGTAATTTAGAAATGGTAGCAGGCAGCTTGGTATTTGGCTAATCACGCAGAGTGAACGCGTAAAAACACCTTTTGCTGCTGTGACTCAATATAGCGAAATACATTAATTCATTCTAAACTGCTGGTCATGATTGCATCAGTTTAGCTTACTTTTTATGGACCATGGTCCAAACTAACAAAGGATGGCAGTTCGGGAGTTAACAGCCTTTACAGGAAATATGTGTCACATACAGAGTAGATCATGAATATACACGAGTGTGCAGCTCCCACTTCTCCTTCCGTTGCATTTGAACTCTCAACATTTTTCCTGCTCAGCCGTTTACCAATGTTTCTCTACCACTTACAGATCTGAATGTACAAATACTGCATTAATGTTAAGGCAGACTGGAGCATGTGTCAGCGGGGACACAGTTGCTCTCCCTGTCAGAGTTGTTTTGTCTTTCATTGACCGATTTCTGTGTGTCCTGTCCCCATCTGTCCGTTTGCAGGTGTACAACAACTATCCGGAGGATCTAGGGGCAGCTCTATACCGAGAGCAATTTGACTTCAACGCCGAGCCACCTTGGGATCCTAGCTGATAGTGGACGAGTTCATCTCAGGACTCATCCATGTGAGTACATTCGGTGGAATATATCCTGTTTGACTGAAGAAATGTTCACATTAGTAAAACATATGCAAATAACACATCCTTTGCATTTGTGTGTCTCTGCTTCAATAGATATATTTATATATCATTGTACATTAATGCATTGTGACAAATAGTTTTTCTGGAACTCTTGTCAGAAGAAATAGAAGGAATTATTAACAAGCTGTGTGACCCAGATAAATCACAAACAGGCTACAGTTATTTTTGATTTTGCATTTCAGATCTATTTTCAGAACTTCTATGAAAATAACAGGATGCTGTGCTCGGCACTGCTTTTATCACATGTAGTTTTTTTTTCTTGCTCTGAATTAGTTGCAATAAAGGAGATAATTATTTGGTTATAGATATTAATCCTGCAAATAGTGATTACATTTGCAGTGTAGTTCTTTCTGCAATGTAATGTGAATAGAATGCACGATTAGTTCTTTCAAAAGGGACATGTTGTGAGTAATACAGTTAAGCATTTTCTAAGTTACATAAAGTCTTAGTTGATTTTTATATAGAATTTGGGGTTGAGTTATCTCCCATTCTTTTCTTTTAAGCGTTGTTTCTGCAGGGGACTCCATAATTTTAACCTACGTCTATTTGTAATTCTAACAAGATAAGCGAATTTCACAATGAAATTGAGGAGGCACTGCAAATGTACCCATCTCTCTTTCTGTCAGTTCGTGTGTTAGTATCGGACCTGTCATTATTCTTGCAGAATATTTCCCATCAGACTTCACAGGGTTTGTGGGAGTAATGGGCATACTGCACTCTTTGGGTGAGGTCACCCCCACCTTGACCCAGTTGTCAGCAATACAGCAGGTTTTCTAGGCACATTGTTGGTCTCCCTGTTTGACCTCCCAAAACTATAGCCCTGTCACATCTGCTCCAGTCCAGACAACTGTGCCTCTCCGATGTATTGTGCAACATTATTGAAAGTAAAGTTGTGGCAGCAATGCCGCCAGTATTGTACCTTTTTTAATTCCAGCAAAAAGAACCTCCACGGGTCACCAGCTCAGGGATTAATGGTGAATGTTGGGAGTAATTGATGGTAAAGTAAATGAACTCTGTGCCCCAGACTCTATTTTCACAACGGCTCTTTAGAAGAATAGGCCTCTTGGACAAAGCTATCCTGTAACGTAGAGCCTGCTCTGTGCTCTGATTGGATGCTCCCTGAAAATGACTTGTTTGATTGGGGATTTCATCAGACAGGTTTAGCTTCCAGCGACTGAATAAACTAGAAACTGGCTGGACAACATCAATGAATATGCATTATCCAGATATGACTGATTTGTTTTGCTTCTTTCTGTCTTATGTTGCCTTCTCTCATTTTCTTGTACAGTTTGTTGCACAAGTCTAGGACCCCAGGGGCTCAAGAGGGTGCGAGCAAGACCACTTCGGACTAGCCACGTTCTTTATGCCTGTTGGATTAGAAGAAAACGGTTGAGAGGATGAAAGGAATCACTGATGAACCACAGTACTCTGTCTGTCTGCTGGAGGGAGGAACAGCCCTCTATGACGTGATTGACAATCACATTTATGAACAAACTCTGGTAAGGGGTCTCACTGCAACAACATGCACATTTGGCACACGCCTAACAAACCTCAATTTCTTACTGTCTTTGCTTTGTCTCTTATTGTATTGTGTCATTTATTCACATTGAAAGGTCACACACAGACACACTTTTGCAAAAGGTGGCAGTGTGTATTTTCTCTGATTCATCCACATTTCTTTTTCCTTCTTCCTCAGTCTGAGAAGAATGCATTCTTTGTAGCAGACCTGGGAGTTATAATGAGGCAGCATGTTCGCTGGCGAACCCACATGGCCCAAATTCGACCCTACTACGCTGTCAGATGCAACAGCAGTCCAGCTGTTATTGAAGTTCTTGCTGCCCTTGGCACTGGATTCATTTGTACCAACAAGGTACTCTCTCACAGACTTGTTATATCATTGTTGTCAGTTCAGGGTTTGCAACACAAAATAATCATAGAGATGATACGCTCTGTTTGGGCTCAGTCTTGCACACTCAGCTGAATATCGTTTTATTAACAAGTGCTTTTAAAGAAGTTTACTACCGTCATTTTTTGGTTCATTAATGTACTATGCCTCTCTGTACTTAAACACATACTACTACTTTTGTCAAGATTTATATTGCACAACTCTTGGTACACAATTTGTAAAAAAGACCTAGAGCAGTGATACTTGATTCACAGCCTGTGGGCCAGGTTTGGCCCATGTTAGGGTGGAGTGTGGCCTGCTAGCATCTTCTAATTCACATTGAATTGGATTCACACAGGATTTGTTTGTACTTTAAATGCATAGAAATGCACCAAAATAGAGCTTGATTATTCAAAATAACTGCCTGGGAAGGACACCCAGACCCAAACATAAAAACCATCTAATACATGTAGTAGCTCTACATAATGATTTATGTCTCTACAGTAGTTGAGAAATTAAAGTACCTGGAAACGTATCCACTGTATCACAAGAAAAATTGGACAAATAGCTCAAAATCCACTTTATATCTTGAAGACCATCAAAAATATACATCAAACATAGTGTTTTTTATTACTTGGCCTGGCCTCTTGTCATTTTACAAATTGGCCCCTGTAAAAAGCAAGTGCCTGACATAGAGGCACCACCAAGTGGTCAGTGTTTCTCAGTGCCAAGCTTTTTCTATATAACAATGCAGGATTGTTATGATATGATGAACTGTTGACTAGCCCACATACATTATATTAATGAGACACTCTTCTGTTTTTGTCTCTTGTAATTAAGTCTGAGCTTGAGCTGGTCCAGAACCATGGCATTCCCTCTGAAGATATCATCTACAGCGGCATTTGCAAACAGGTCTCCCAGATTAAATACGCTGCTAAGAACAGCATTGACCTGCTGGTGTGTGATAATGAAGCTGAGCTTCGCAAGATTTCTCGCTGCCACCCCAATGCCAAGTAAGTGCTTGATAAGTATTAGCGCCAGTGCCAGTGATCATGTGACTTGAAAGCTGCTATTTCAACACCTTCAAGTAGTTGGCTTTGTGCCATTATGTCACCTTTTTAACTTTTTAATAGATGACATCGCATCACCCAAATCCTGGCTTCCACCCATTGGCTCCCTGTTCGTTTTAGAATTGATTTCAAGATTTTACCGATCCCTTTAAAAGGTCATCTGTGTCTGGCCCCAAGCTACATGACAGAAATGTCGACCCGTCATGAGCCAGTTCACAGCCTTAGATCCTCAGGTGGCTTCCAAAGTCGAGGCTTAAATCTTAAGGTGACCGTGCCTTTGCCATCAGGGCCGCTCAGCTTTGGAGCGACCTGCTTGAGGAGATGAGGCTCGCAGAATCAGTGACTTCTTTTAAACCACTTCTTAAAATCCATTTTTATACACATGCTTTTATGTGATGTCATCTTTTTATTTCTTTTATCTTTCTAATTTATGTTTTATTTGTTTTATTTATTTTTATTTATTTTTTTTTTATTTTTGTTGTTATTTTTGGTTTATTTCTTTGTATTATTTTACATTTACATTTTACGTCTTGCATTAATTGTTTATGTGGTTTTAATTTTATCCTAACTCCACCCTAGTTTTGTTTCGCTCGTGTTCAGTGGGACTGTTTTTTTTTCAGTTGTTGTATCGCCATCTATGTATCCCATTTCTGCTTTGCTGCGTGTGTCAAAGCACTTTGTAAAGTCTGTTTTTAAAGGTTCTGCATAAATGAAGTTATTATTTTTACACCTGTTTTATATACCACCCATCTTACAAGATTTCGCTTAAAATACAGCAGGTTGTTTTTTATCTTCTGATATATTGCCAGTTGCAAAGGACTTTGTCTAGTCACGTTTTGTAAAATTATCTGGTCTTGGCTTCAGATATTTTATAGTTTAATATGCCAGTTCTTCAGCTTATTCTAGTTGTGTACCACTTTTATTTAACTCATCTGGTTTCTCCTTCCCTCTTTGTGTCCTTTATTTGATTCAGGCTGCTGCTACAGGTCTCAACAGAAGCATCCAGCCAGGACGATGAGATGAGCATGACATTTGGCTGTTCGCTCAAGGACTGCAGGCATCTGCTGGAGAGAGCGAAGGAGTTGGGTGTGCAGGTGGTCGGGGTCAGGTGAGACCTACAAAAAAAAAGCACTGTGTCTGGTTATGAAGCACTTTTAAGAAATATACATATATATACATATATGCACAAGAGCCAAGGCAGCACTCTTTAACTCAGCCTGAACATATTTAGTTCAACCTGCTTAGGGATCAAATTTTAACTCCATGGAAAGGTGCCAAAAGCTTGACCATTAACTGCCCTTTTTCCCTCATTTCCTCCCCGCAGGTCGAACATTTCCAGCTCCTGTGAGGACGACCAGGTGTACGTTCATGCCATATCTGATGCCCGTTGTGTCTTTGATATGGGAGTAAGTGATCTTCGTGTTCATTTTTCTGACTAGCATGAAGTACGGAAACACTTTGGTGATCACTGGTGTTACTGGTTACTTATTTACAATCTTTGTCTGTTTCAGGAGGAAATTGGCTTCAACATGAAAATCCTGGACATTGGCGGTGGTTTCAGTGGCTCTGAGACCCAGCTGGAACTGGTCAGTATCTTATCTGCTTTTTACATGATACTAATTAAGGACACATTTGGCAGTTTAACCTGTATGTGCAATGCTGGTTAAGAGTTATTTCACAATAAAGATTGAGCTGTTCCCTTGGTCTATGTTTACAATGGAATTCCACTGTTACAATATTGCAATCATCACCACAACATCATTTTATTGCATTTAAGTCACATTCTTTTAGAATTATGAGAAGAAGAAAAAAATCATATTTTGAAAAACAGTGTATCATATCAAGCATAGCTGGCCTGATTTACCCTTTGCAACCTGAGAAAATGGGCCTGATTTCTTTTAAAAACATGGGAAGAAGGCAATGAGCAACAATAGACAAACATTACCCAAAAAATTTGCAAGAATTTAGTTTTTTTTTAAATAAAAGTACAGTTAAATTACCTTTAAATAGTAAAATAATTAAATAAATAAAAAGAAAGTTAAACAGACAGAAAAGACCTGGAAATAGTGCTTAAAAATATAATAATTTTGTAACAATTGTAATCAGTCATTATGATAATTATGAACATTGTTTTAACTTAGCCTTTTTATGACATTTTCCCTAGTTTTTTTTAAAAAGAGTTTATCGAAATTACTCATTTCTTGCAATTTGTGAAATACTTACAACCAATTTGCTTCTTGCCTTTCCTGTGTTTTTGAAAGAAATCAAGCCAATTTGCTGAGGTTTCAATGGGTTAAATACTTAAGGCATCTGAAAGCAGCATAATGTAAGTAATGTAAGCACCCCAGCTGTCAAAGAGTTAAACCACTCCTCCAAGGCCAACCATATAATTGGATTAAGTAACATTTTTACTGTACATTTTTAAAAGCTCTACACATTTTGGTTCCTCCTTTTTACCACAGTCGTCTCTTTTGCAGATCAACAGTGCTGTCATGTCTATGGTGGACCTTTACTTCCCTCCTTCCACTGGAGTCTCCATCATCGCTGAGCCCGGCAGCTTTTTTGTGTCCTCTGCTTTCACTCTGGCTGTGAACATCATCTCCAAGGAGGTGGTGGCACGTGATCGCCAGGACCAGGGACATGGTCAGTGGCATGGTATTCCCTGAGAGAATATGTTAATAAAGATATTAAAGCTTCTTTTAGTCTGACTGCATCTCTGCCACAGAGAGTTTTAAAATGAATCCATTTCACAGATTTTTTTTCTGCCATCTCTCTGAACAGATGATCCATCTCCAAACGATGAGCCGGAGTTCCAGTACTACATGAATGAGGGAGTGTACGGATCATTTGCCAGCAAACTGTCTGAAACGCTGATTCCTGCTCCATCCGTTCACAAGGTGAGTCTGTGAAATTCTCTTATGCTTGAGATTTAACCACAGCATGTTTCTCAGTTAAGTTTTTTTTATTAAGTGGACATGATAGTCAAACATCACATCCTAATAAAAAACCATCTATGAGAGGTAGAATGGGTATTTTTTATAAAAGTGTTTTTCTACTCAGTTAAAAAAAAAAAATCCAGTCAATGCAAGCACTGTTGAAAAAAAAAATCTGTGAAAGTGCAGAAATAACTGAAGCGCAGTCAAGAGCATGCCATTGATGTCGGCCCACACTCTGCCATTACAAGCCCCAAATTTTTCTTTCTTTGACTACACATCAACACTAACATATTCCCAAAAATCTTCACCCCAGAAAGAACGTTTTAAAAGATCTATTTTCAGACCTAAAATGTAGTGTGTGGAGGAAAAGCCAAAATGCATGGAAAAAGCTATGTTTTCAAATGTGCCTGTTTGTGTGGACAAGGCCTCATTTTCCTTTAACAATGTTGTAGAAATGTTGAAATGAATTTCATGATGTAAAAACTGAAAACCATGTATAGGTAGATGCAAGTAAAAAGGCTAGGCATGCTAAATGCGATTTCTTACAACCCAAACCCAATCTAGTTGTTCAGGATTGTTGTTGTGTTGGATTACTAAATAACCTCTCCCCTCTTCCTTTAGCAGAACACGTCCCTGGATGCTCCGGTGTTCAGCAGCAGCCTGTGGGGTCCCTCTGGGGATGACCTGGACCAGGTAGTGGAGCACTGTCTATTGCCTGAGCTCAACATCGGAGACTGGCTCACCTTCACCCAAGCAGGAGCCTACAGTATGGGCCAGCCACTCTGCACCGCCACTGACTCACCACCACCCCCTGTATACTACGTTATCTCCTCCAGAGACTGGTAAGTGACTCAATGGTGGGGTATTTTCAAATTAAAAGCGTGTTGCAAAGATCACAGTTCAAAAGAAACCCTCAGAATGTTTTCTGTGCAAAAATGTGTCCTTGACGCCTGTTTGTTGTCGCCCACCAGGTTTGAGATGCAGGACACTGGTGTCACCCATGAGGCTACGCTGAAGAACTTCTCTTTGGTCCCTTATTTTCTAAATTCCTGCCAAACAGAGGCTGCTCTGTCTGTCCCAGCTTAGCACTCATCTGACTAGGGAGACTTTTAACTTGACTGGTTTCTGCTGCTAGCTTCCTCTGGTCTACATTCCACTGGGATGGACTAAAACGACTGCAGATATAGCTGGGACCAGGCTGAACTCATGTTACAAACCCCAGTATTCTGTATAGCAAGTCATTAGACCTGGAAAACCCAAATTGATGTTAATTAGTGTGCAACAAAATGGATGAGTCCTCCAAGACAGATGCATTCTTCCCTTTGCTTCAGGCATCCCATGGCTCTACAGTTTACACCCATACAGTTGACATGTAATGATAATTAATTATTATATCTGACAGATGTATTATCTATGTCTTCATCGCTGTTGCCAGTAAAGTAAAATGTTTATCCCTGAGTGAAAGTGCATTCAAACGGAAACACAATTCTGAGATCTTGTGAGATTATTTGCTACAAGATGCATATTTATGATTTTAACTGGTTGTATAGTTTATTGTGTTACAAGAGCCTGATTTCATTATTCCATTTTATGACATGTTGTCCTCAGTGTTTGGAAATGAACGTGTGCATACGAAGGTGTATTTACTCGTATTTGTTCAAGTAAATGAAGCCAGTGTGATCTATGTTTGGTATCACCAGGAAATCCACGTGTAGGAAAATTCTTTGCGGGCTGCTCTGGTGTGATTGAGAAGTTAGTGGCTCAGTGTTTAACAATTAACTGGTGTTTTAGAGTTTTTTCTTAATGAGTCACTTGGTCCCAGACTAGAGAAGCAACAGCAGGTAACTGCTATGTCAGGACATAGCGCAGCAGGTTCATTAGACAGCATGTGCTGCAGACAGAACAAGGGATGTGTTGATGGAAAACGAATCAGCTGACATGAATCTGAGTCTTTCAAAAAAGTATTTATAATGCTAGAACCTGTTTTGCTATTTGAATTGAATTTGATTTCTTTTTTCTTTTTCAAAAATTAGAGGATTGTGTTGAAAGAATATTATTTTCCGACTCTGCAAGTATTCTTGCAAAGTGTGTACTATATCTGTGAAGTTGTGTCCCAATCTGTGTTTAAGGCATGATGAATTATCAGGCATTTGCCTGTCAGTAACTTATGTATCTGTGCTTGTCAACATGAGCAGTAATAAACATCTCATTGACTGGACTGTGAACCACTGTGTGTTATTATTAATAAGGTGAAAAGGGTAAAAGTTTCGACTAACATATCAACACTAAGACAATTTCCCAGTGTATTACTTATGTTTAGACTGATTTTTTTTCATATTATGAGTTTTCCAAAATGTTTAAAAATGCTAATGAGGCATTATCTTATTAAACGTGCAAAATATTTGAACATTGGATGAAGCCAGGCTCAAAGTTCTACTTTCATTTTGTTGATATTAGAGTGAAAGATTTTTTCTTTTTTACATTTTTGGGGAATTTCAGATATCTCTTTATCAATTTATAAATCAGTCATTAAAAATAAATATTTGCCATGTTTTAGTGATAAAATGATCCATAAATTAGGCTATGAATCAAATATGAACAGACCCCTCAGTAAAAAAAACAAAATATAAAGCATAATATACTGTAGATAGGAATAAATCGGGAAAGTTTGGTGTATATAAGTGCTAATGAAATGGAGATTTTTGGCTCAGAGTATGAGAAAAAACTGCCTTAAAAGAGATATATATTGTAAAATTCCATACATATTTAGACAAAAATAAGACAATTTTAACAATATCACCATGAATTTTCCCTAGCTATTAGGACAATTATTTTTGTAGTAACATTTTCTTGAAATGTTATGTTTAATATGCAAGTAAGACATTATCTAGTTAAATATGGACTTTTGCATACATTTCCAGAACAGAAGTTGCTAAAATAAACAGCTAAATGTGTTTTTCGAGGGTTTTTCTTTCCTGTAGTCTGAAAGAATACATGTTATGGAAGCAAAATAGCCTAAATTCTCAAAATTGATGACTTATTTTCACCTGTAGTGTCTCCCCTTTACAGACCTATAATTTTCTTATGGATGCCCTGCTGCTACTGCACATACATACCTACATAACAGGTAACCACTTTCAGAAATCATTTCATAACATGATGACTTAGTTCATTTCTTATCCTGGATAATGTGATCAAAGGCTAACAACGAGTTATTCTCCCTCTGCAATTACATGTTAAGTTGGCAGGACACATGCTACACTAAAAGAGATCTGGACATTTAAAAACAAAAAAACAAAAATCAAGAAAATATATATTCAACTTTAATAAAGAATTCTATTTTCCCTGCAAGAAATAAATGTGCAAAATTGTTTTTTTTTTTTTTTAAACAAATAGATTAGTGTTTGGCACAAAGGAGCAATATTTAACATTCTTTGGTCTTGTATAACTGAAAAGTAAACATGTTTAGCATTCATTTGTAAAAGTGTGATGGAAATGCATTACAAAACAGTATCTAAAGTTGATATTTTCAGTGTAAATACTGTATTTAGTGTTAAAAGCAGTCGTTTGAAGTCAGATATAATCAGACTCAACACCTCGTCCTTATTCAAACAATCAAAGACTTTAAATGCAACTTAATGTACTTTTCAGCCGTGTTGTTCCAGTGTAATGAGCTGTCTGGCGATGTGTAGAGGCACACACTCCTCCGCACTGTTAGACTCACAAAGCCTCACATTCAGTATCACAGTTTTTACTTTGCCGTCTCATCAGGACATCTCAGAGAGAGTTTGATGACGACAGACAGAGTGTTGTGGAAGCAGCAGCCTGGGCGACCTTTAACATCCAGCAGGGCGTCTTCCTCTCTGCTAGGTGTCGTCGGGCGTGCTTAGCAAGGTGGTCGCTGCGCATGAAGCGGCTTAAGCAAACAGGACAGGCGAACCGTTTCTCTCCTGTGTGAGTACGTCGGTGGCGTGACAGCTCATCGGAACGAGCGAAGCGTCTCTCGCAGCCCTCCCACTTGCATTTGAAGGGCTTTTCGCCTGTTGGAACACATAAAGTAAAGTGGAAAATGAGGATTTGGGGGATTTAGTCCTACCGGGTGGATAGAGGAATCTCATTCATCACGTATCTTTTTACAGATGATGCTGCCCTTTAAGTATCCAAAAATTTGATCTCTGATTAAAATACTTTTTTTCAACATCTGTATTAAAATCTTTCATGTCTTACCTGTGTGTGTCCTCATGTGGGCCTTGAGATGGGAGCTCTTGAAATACGTCTTCCTGCAGACCTCATGGGGACAAATATGACTGCGAACACGGGACACTTCTGGCTGCAGTGGGTTTTGTCTTTGCTCCAACAAGGCACGACCAGGCGCGGGGGCGATGGCTGCCAGCTTGGTGCCACCAGGGGTCACCGGTGCTGGCTGGACGTAGAGTGTAGGGACAGTCGGCTGTGAGACAAGGAGCATGACAGGGCATTTTGCCATCTGACCCCCTAGGAGGAAGACCTGGGCAGGAGAAGCTGCTAGTGTTTGTGGTTGTATGTGCTGCTGTTGTGGTGCAGTGGTGATAGGAAGGTGTTGCTTCTGACCGTCAGAGGGTGAGACGGAGGAGGAAGAAGACGGGACAGGAAAGATCTGGCAATAGACAGGCACAGAAGAAACCCCTGAGCATCCAGCTGGGGCAGAGGAGACGGCCTGAGATGTGTGTGATTTATCATCCAGACTTGAAGCACTCATTTGGGTCTGGCTGGCTTCACCCACATTTGGCAGAGTCACAGTGGAAGACTCGAGTGTTACAGCTGCATTAGAGTCACTCTGTATTACACTACTCTCTTTACTGTTCAGCCCAAATTCAGAGCTCAAATCTGTTTTTAAGTCTTTTGAATGGTCTTGAGTGAGTCTGGGGTGGACGTCACAGGAGCCACGCTGACCCTCTGAAGTGTGACGGATTACACTGGTGCACTGAAACCGCTGTGGAGAAGCGACCGTGTGCGTCTGCAGGTGAGTCTCCTCTACTGGCTGCCAGCTTCCAGCTGCTGCAGGCTGAAGTGAGGTTGCTGCTGAGGGTGAATGGGTGGCTTCAAAGTTGAGTGGACTGTATGGCGGTGTCATACACTGAAAAGACAGGAGGGTTATTCATTCATTATTTCATTTAAAAAATCAATCTTTCAAAATGGACATCTTTTTTCAAATTGATGCGAAAAGCCCCACTCTTATCAAAGGGCATTTATATAATTTCTCATTAAATAGAAAGTTCACTTATTTTTGATTTTGGAGTGAACTACCCCTTTGAGTTGTATATATGTGTGTATATTTTTAAATGAATATTTGTGTATATATGTGTGTATATTGGTATCTTATATTTTTTGTTCTTCATTTTATACTTCACATTTGACTTGAATTGATTATTGTTAACTTGAGTTTTTTTTCATTGTTTTATATTAACTTTTGTACAGCACTGTGTAATTGTTAATTTTGGTATGTAGGCTACTACATAAATAAACTTTATCATTATTGCTACTTGACAAATGTATAACTGTCATTAACCCTTTTACACTTATGCAAATTGGCTTGATTTCTTTCAAAAGCATGAGAAGAAGGCAATCAGCAGTGAAACAAATGACCCAAAAATTAGCAATGAATTAGCTAAAAGTGCAAGAACATGACATGCAAATTGTAATACAATTCGTAATTATTATAATTATACATAAAGTTTTTCCCAAACTTTTTAATTGTTTTTTCCCAAGACATTTTTCTTAAGCTTTTTGAAAATCATTTTTTAAAATCTACTAATTTCTTGCAGTTCATAGACCATTTCTTACCAACTTGGTTACTGTCTATTTTCCCATGTCCCTGAAAGAAATCGTACCAATTTTCTCAAAAGTTTAAATACTTGTGAAAGGTGTCTGAAAAGAGCACGAGGAAAATGATGCTCCAGGTTTCAAAGGTTTAACCTTAAGCCAGGAGCACAATGCAAAAAGATGGTCCAGCAGTGCTCAGAGCAAGTTAGAGATGACTTTGCTGGCCAAAATTCAAGTAAAAGCAAGTAGCAGAGCATAGACAACCTTCAAAGTGATGTTAATACTATATTCTGGGCCAGATTACAAGTGTCAACCAATATGAATCACTTACCAAAAGAGGGTCCTGTGGAGCAGTGGACCCATACAGGACTGAGTCATCCTCCGAGCAGTCGGAGGACGGAGTCAAGGGTCTGAAGTGCCTGAGCTTGAAGCTCCGGGTCTTCCAGTGTTTAGTCATGGACATCAGAGCCTCCACAGCCTCCATGTCACCTGCACCCAAAGCAGCAGGCTGGAATTCACTCTGCATGTCTGCATGGAGCTCCTCAACTTCCATGTTGTAGCTCTGACAAAAGAGCAAAATGAGTGTAAGACACCTTTGATCATACATTTTGAATATATGACACGTTGTTGTTTGTTAGTGAACTTGTCTTCACGAGATCATTTGTATCTCTGTTGAATTTAAAGATTTACACAATCAACCACAGACTTTGTACATTTTGGGAAAAGACATGGGCTAGTCCACGAAGTCCCAGCATGCTCAATCAATAGTTTAATTGATTTTGCCATTCATCAGTATATGCAGAATATGTAAAGGATCATGTGAAGTGAGCATGATCAGCTGCTGCTCTCTCAGCCCTTTCACCTACTTCCCTGGGGGACAAAAGCACCAACTGTGCAGCTGCTTACACAAACACTTCACTCCTCCCTGACCATGACACACACACATCACACACACCTTCATATTCCTGACCAACTATCACTGCTGGTGGAATGAACTATGACCCAGATATTAACTATTCATCATAAGCCTTGACAACCATAAATAAATATGGAATAAACAAAAGCAATTACACTAGGTATCTATATCTATCTATATTTAAGATTATAATATATTTTAGGATTTTTAAAAATATATTTTAGAATTTAAATACTCCTCATTTAATAAGATGGAATACATGACACTGTTAAAAATGTATTTACTTACTTTTTTGCGGCTGTTTTAGGTGTTCAGATATCCAGTTTAACTCCAGAGTGCTCGTCCTTCCTTCTCAAACCAAAATTGGATGTTTTCTAATCGGCCTTGATTCCCATTCAAAGTTTCAAACGCGGTGAGGAAGAGGTGGGCCGGACTTAACCTGTTGACCAATAGGACGCAAAGGTGTGTTAGTCGCCGACCAATGGGAGCGAGACTCGCTGCGTGATCGGGGCCTGACAGCACCGTGAAGGCAGCGTGGTACACAACAGCATGGGCGTGTGAAAAACATTCCTCACAACACCTCCCTTCACCGACCCACCCCCACTAATACACACACACACACACACACACACAAACACACCTTCCATGACTAATCAGATTTTAGAAAGATGAAACAAAACAGATGCTCGCATTCAGCAAGATGTTGGTTCTCAATATAGATTTATCCAGATTTAATCTAATATTTTTGGCATTATAATTAAGTTTAAATACTCACTAATTTCCCCCAAAATGCATTATGCAACATTATTACACTATCAAATGACCAAAATCTAGGCCACAGGCAAAGCAAATCTTACTCCTCAAAATGTGTGTGTAATTGACTCAATAGGAATGTATTGTCACTTTAGCCAGAATTTGCCTCCAAAAATATTTGTAAAGTTGTTTTGAAGTTTGGACTATAAATGATATGCTGCAGTTCAGGCTGTTTATTGTTGGATGATTGGCTGCATCAGAGAAACTGATGAAGCTCTTAATATACTCCAACAATGTCTTAGTAGCCATAGTAAACTGCATTTATTTGGAATTTTTTAAAAGAATTCACAAAAACAGCCAAAAATGAAAGCTGATTGGAAACACAATAAATCAAACACAAAGAAAAAATGAAAGACAAATGTGTTAAAATATGTTAGAATATAGTAAAATTAATATATCTTCTAAGGGGTTTAAAATAGGCTAATTGATTTTAGCCTTCAACAGTTTCACGCCTTGCACTAGAACAGTGGCTCAGAAAATGTGCTCTTATTATCATCTTTTAAACATGTTGGACTTGAAACCCAAATAAACCCCCCATGAATTCATCAGTGACTTGAATATAAACTGTAAAAATAAACCATATGTTTTAAGTTAAAATAGTTAGTATTTGGGCTGCTTTAAAATTTAAGTTGATTGAATGTGAGTGGACAAGTTGAGGTGATATTGCAACGTCTTCTCAAATTCAGTCTGAAACATTTAAGGCAGCCAGACAGTAACTTCTTTTTGTTTTTAGTTAAAACACAGTTTATCTATTTCTCATCTGGTACAATAGAAGAGGCATCGGCTTTCCTCAATTGGCAAAATTGAAGTTGAAGTTTAACTGACCTCGATTTTTTTACCCAACTTTTTTTTGGGGGGGGGGTCAAGTAGATTAGGCCTCTTTCCTGCGTGGGTGAGAGAGGTCAGCCAACAGGAGATGGCCTGAGGCAGCCTTGCTGTGGATTAGGTAAGTGTCAGCTGTCTAGACCTTCCTACACAGCACAGAGAACCAGAACAAAAGGCCGGCTGTGACACACAATGGAGAAATACACACACAGACACACAGCTCTTTTACTGAGTCTGGCACTGTGGCATGTTCCTCAAAAGCACATCCAGGAATGTGTCGCTGGGAGAGAAGAGAGTGTAAGAGAAATAACTTAAACTAAAATCCGTATCTCTTTAAATGTCTATTTAGCATCTTGATACCGTGATCCCAGCTCCCTCTCCAGTGTTTAATTTTCTGAATCTTGGAACATAGGCAATTTGTATTTAAAATGTAAGCCTACCTAATTCATATATGTAGTGGTACAGAATTGTGCAGAGAGATTCATTTTTATTTCAAGACACACATATGCTTTCTTACTTTTTTTATTTTAAATTTTTAAATAAAACTCGACCAACATTACTTACAATTGACAGTACAGAATCATTTTTGTGGGATTTGTTTCTTCTTTATTTGTTAATATCTGTTTGTCTAACATGTTTGTAGTGTTGAACTGATTCACAAGTACATATGTATAATTACATTTTCTAGCAATGAAAGAGGCATTGAGAATAGCCAGAGAGAACAGTTGTAGCCACTAATGTCTCCTGTGGCTCTGTTTGGGGCCTTTTAAACTGTGGAAACAAAAATACCAAAAAAAGCCCACTAAAAAACCCACTAATGATGTCATCACTCTAGATCCAGCATTTTTTAAGCTTAAATTATAGGGACTAACTAACCTCAGCTACACTGATTCTTACTTTTCTTATTTTAAATCAGTCCCTCACAAGTCTCTCAATCTGATGGAAATGCAACACTAAATTGCTGAGGAGCTCCTTTAAAGAAATGATGGGACTTACTAAAATATCAAATGACGTTGGCTCTATTAAACACAAGGCATCCAACAAAAATTTTGACTTAGGGGCTGATCACACTGAGACGCATCACTTGCGAAATTATCTGGTGTTTTTTGGGCATAAAAGTTAAAATATTTTCAACTTTTCAGCTCAAGGCATGGAGTCGCACTGCTTGTCAGTGTCACTTTTGGCCACATGCACTCAGCCCCGCTCCACAGGTGCTTCTGTTTTTCCAGATGCGCTTCCAAAGCGTTTTTGGAGCTGTCATGCCTGGTGCAATGTGTCTCAGTGTGATCGGCCCCTTAAAGCTACTCATTCATGTTTTTGGCCACTTGGGGGCAGCAGAACAAGCTAAAAACACATCATTAAATTGTTATCACTTGATGGAGGAAAAGCAAGGCAAGACAGCTTAATTTGTAGGACATATTTCATACAACAGGACCCAAAGTGCTTTACAGAGAAAAATTATATAAAACCATACAGATTTACAAAGAAAGAGTAAAGAAATAAGATATAAAAGGTCAAATTAAATACAAAATTATTTAACCCCCCCCAAAAAACACCATTAAAAATAGCAAAGGTGCAGAGAGGTGGTTTAAAAATAAGTTTGCAGTAAGTTTTGCAAACAATTATTACTGAACACTTGTTAGACACAGAAGAACATCAGCATTTGGAGTCATGTTTCTAGCAACCTAACGAATACATACCAAGACAATGATCCAAAATAGACTCAAAGGCTCTGAAACTTCAGAGTGATGAAATTAGTCCCTGCTACTAGCAACAAAGTTATTTAATCTTTTGACATCATCAAAAATATTAATTTTTGCAGCTTTGAACGGAAACTATGTAGCTCCCAACACTGCAGCATGAGCAGTCGTGGCACGAAAAAGCACATTTTTCATGGCTCCTGTGCCTGTTATTGGTCTCTGGCCAACTAGGTTGCCCTGGTTTTATAAGTATGATGCAATGGAGACCCAGATTCTTGGCCGGTGTTAACTAGTTACAATAGCCATGCTTTATTCAGCAGAACTTTACAACATCCTCATGGTATTGTGCAATGGACAAATTGATGCTATCTAGTGGCCGTGTTACCACACAGTAAGGCTTCCTGTATAATATCAACTAATTTCCAAGCAGAGTTGAATGCCAGGTGAGACTATAGGCCGACGAGGGCTCGCTGTACTCTTTTGCTGTTATAGAATTGAATTTTTGTCTCTTTCCAAAAAGTGAAGACCTCTCAGCAGATGGGGACGGCTCATCACTTGTCTTTTCCCCTTATGTGCATGCAGGTCAGCAAAATGCCCTTTAAGCTGTGCAGCGTGTGGGACTAGGTGTAAGGGAGCAGAGGGTTTGAGCCTGACGCCTGGGCTGACCTACCAGGCAGAGTTACCCCCTCATGGTCAGTCCTACCCTGGACCTGTAGAGAGATATGTGACAGCCAGCACGAAGAGGAGTTATTTTAAAGTCTTACTCTCCGGCCAGTTATCGTGTTACTTCACTGGAGATAATTTATACTTCTGGCCTGACTGACAGGAGCTGGTGCTGCTCCACTCATCTATGAATGAATGCAGAAGTTGGCTCAATAAGTTATCAGTGGTTGTGGTTTAGCTTTCAGTATTTCTTGGGTGATATAACACACCGTATTACATTTCATAACAGCTAAAACACTTCACCAATCTCTTTATTAAATAAAATCTATTGTCTTTTATTCATGTTTCAGACCTATTTTAATTTGAAAAGTACTTTTTTAACATAGATTTAACCAATTTTCTTGTGTTCTAAAGCTGCAAACCCACTAACCTTGCTATGATGATAGTGCAGTTTCCTGGCTATGACTTTTTGTACTGGTATTTAACAACACCAGGGGTCATTTGATAACCTAGTGCCCAACTACCTAAAAATAGCTTCGAGATTTCTGGGGATTTTGTTTGACTTCACTCTTGAAAAGGTTTTTTTTCTTTTCTTTGCAGGGCAGTGGAACTGGTTTCGTTAACCTCTTGTGCTGAACTCAGTAAACAAAGAGACAAATTCCTAAACTTTTGTCTCTACTGGTTACATGACATGTGGCATGCGCAGCAGAAATTAAGGCCACATAATCAAAGGAAAATATACGGTTTAATTTCAAATAATGATATCTGTAGTAATGCTTATTATTTTAACTTAAAAAACTTAAAAAGGCACTGTCTATTAACCTGTTTTTTTCACTTGCTAAAAGAAGATATAGACATTTTTCTGTGTTACAATATGTTGGGGTATGTCCATGTCTTTATATATCTGTATTCTTCATATGCCTTTATTTTTGTGCATATGTATATGTATTTATACATCTTTATTACTTCAGATTGTGATAACAATTCAGTGGGCCTTTATGTTCACGTAATTTATTTGTCATTGCTATTTAAGTATAACTTTAACCATTTACTGTTATTATTATTGTTAGTATTAATATATTTTTGCACTCTTTGTTTGTATTGTTGTTATTACTTATTTATACTTATTATTATCGGGGGTCTGGGGTGGGGGTGGGGGTATATGTGTATGAATGTCTGTGTGTATATCTACAAAAAAACATATAATAAAAAAACAAAAACAAGACAGAGTTTAATAAAAATCTATAAATGTCACACAGCTTATGCCACGTGTCATTCTCACCAATTCTATGCAGTGAAGTCCCTCCCATAAAAAATGCAAAAAAAGAGAGAGAAGTTATTATTATTTTTTTATATCTGTCATTTTTCTTGTATTTGTTATTATTATTATTCACAAATAAGAACAAAAGCTAATAAGAAATCAATAATATTTCTTTTTTATGAAAACGAAAAAGTATGGCGCGTGCAATATTTTTGTTTTTTATTTGTACTGTTCACTGCATGGTGTGATCTTTAGAATGTCAAATAAAATTTAAATAATGGCGCCCCCGTCTGCAGGGGCAGCTGTCTATTTTGCCTATCCGAAGATCAGCCCCTGGTTCTACGTACACCTGATACCTTACGATGTGATGTGACGTGAGCTGCAGACCAGACTGAATAAAACATAGATCAGTTATTTGGTTAAAAAAGGTTCATTTCTCTTTGTTTTAGTTAAGTGGGAACTTGTCAAAATGTTCTTCCTGTGTCATGCTTCATTTTATATTATCTTGACATCTTCCTCTTAGTGTCAGTTTCAGTTATTGAGTGCATTTCCTTTAACAACGAAATACAGAAATATTTGACAAATGGCCATCAAGGATAACTGCAGAGGTCTCGAGCTGTCTAGATACAGTATATTCCCCTGTATGTCATGTGCATATGTGCACTCTGAGGAGCAGGAAGGGGACAAATGTCTGCCTGGGACTGATTCTAATGTCATTGTGAAAGCTAAACCCTGCCACCTGCTGGTGCAAAAACACAAAAGCTGTTTATTGGATTGGGCTGTAGACTAAAAACACATCCAACTATTGGCTTTATATCCTTTTGATTTTGATTTGCATTCAAATGTTCCACTGAGGACTGTTTTTTTTTTTAATTCCTTAACCAATTTACAGAGATGAAGATATTTTTGTGAAGGTTTCTTATACTAGACTTGTATAATATATATTCAGAGAAAGAAATATAAAAGTCATTCTGGATTGTCTATTTGAGCAATCACATTTCATCCTTTGATCTATGCTGTGTGATGATTTCATCTGCCCCCCCTTCTCTCCCTAATGTCTGCCAAAACTAGGCCAGTTCCCCCGCCTACATCCAGGGCACGGGCCACGAATCAAGCACCGCTAAAAAGTAGACTTTTGTTTTCTTAGTTTCACACAACCTCAAGCCTACATTTTCTTTTTCCTGAACTAGGGGAGCATGCTTGCACTACTGCTGCTTAAATCACTTCCAGGACTTTCAGTAGATGATGTGTGGATATTACACACTGACATAGTTTTAATGGAAAGGAGTCCAGCGAGAGGAGACTTCCAGTTCTCTTCCATTTATAGAGCTCAGATCGGAGTTGGTTCAGTTCAAGTATAATTCTAGTCAGGAATAGCAGCATTAAAATGAGAGTCCCACATGATTTATTCCATTCCCTGAGTAATGCTGACAATGGGCCAAATATAACCATGTTGCTGCTTTAATATTTGGTGACTTACTATTAAGTTGTAGTTGGGGGGGCTGTAAAAGGGGAAGTGTGTGAAATATTTTTTGAAGTCCTGAGGAGAGACTTTTTTATTTTGGTTTAGGGAAGAGGCAACTTCAAATGGCTGTATTTTGTATTTATTTTACTGTCAGTTTTTAAAAAGAAACATGCCTTCCAAATGCATGTTTTCTCCAAAATTACAAATTACCGAAAATTAGATTGCCAAAATTGCACCATTTATCGTAGTCAGAAAAAGTAAAACAGAAATTATAATTCAAATTCTGATGGTCCTTGAAAATATTATGTGGGATTAGCACTTCAAAAACTATCGAATCTACGCTTAAAATGGTACATGTTAATAAAAATCAATTTATTACATGTCCCATTATATATTAGCCAAAAATAAATAGTTTGCACTAATTAACCAGCATGAAGGACAAGAGTGAAAAAAAAGTAGTTTATGGTGTCAAGTCATTCAGGGAGGCTCAAGGGGAAAAATAAATCAATATCTACCTGTCTACCTAAAAAGAAAAAATGAAGTCACATTCCAGCCACCCTCCCCCTCACTTTTCTTTGGCAAAAAACACCACCATATTCATTAGAACATCAATTTTCTTTTTTTAATTTTTTTTTTCTAAAGGAAAGAATTCAAAACATAATATAACTGTTTTCTCCATAACGGCATGACTTAAGTCTGTAGGTGTAGTGTTACCTAATACGCTACTTCGGCTTGTAGTAGGCTACTTATTACAGTAAACCTGACGGTTTCTCCATGATGGTAAAATAAAACATGTAGTATTATTTACCGCAGGGGTTTAAAACTACACAAAAAGCACAAAAGTTCTCGTTTTTTGTCTTAAGAAGCCACACAGATCAATCTTGTATTTGGTATTCTATTGTCTTAGCGTGCATAAAGGTAACCCAGCAATATTTAACCCTTTCTTTGGCCTTTGTTATACAGTAATTGATCGTACAATGGCTGCAGGTCCTTAAAAATGCAAATAAATACAGATACATTGGCTGAGCTGACTGAGAACAAAGACTTTGGAGTGTGAAAGTGTAGTATTTTAGATTACAGTAGTCTCTGCCTTTCTTCTTGAGGCCAATCCCGTCCAATTTAACACATTTCCTGTTTGTGCTCGGGGTCCAACCAGCGGAGTGGTTGCATGTGCACTAATCAACACACAGAGAAGAAGCTTGGTAGAGTTAAGATGGCGGCATGTGGGTGAGGAGGCTGGGATCTAAACTCGAGGTTTTTCGCCATTAAACGATTCCTATGAATCCATACAAATACAGTAATCGAAAGAATAACAATTTCCACATCTTCCACACGTCTGTGTGTGATTTTGGATTGACCCCATGACATCTATACACTTCGTGGTTCACCCGTTGCCCGGGACCGAGGATCAGCTCAATGACAGGTATTTTGTTGCGGCCCGTTGATAAGAAGAATTTAAATCAATATAGACGTGCGGGGTATGGTATATAGTTTTCGATATTGTATTTACGGACGACGTTGACATTGTCATGCGTGTTCAGTCGGGTTTAAATAATTTAAATGACCCCCCCAGGGTTGAAACAAGGCCCGGCATCTTGAACAATCCTCGTTAGCCTGCTGCTACCCAAACAGTCGGGGCTAGCTAGATGCTAGCCCGTTAACTGTCCATCGTACGTTAGCTAACACTAGCAGGCTGTTTCCTTGATTCTCTGGAAGGATTGGCTCACAGTCAAAGTTGAGATAGACAATGCGGGTTGGGGGATGGGGAAAAGAGAGGGAAATAAGGGTCGTAAAACACAGTGTTGTGGAAAATATACGAGATTTCTAATATAAATTACATATACACTCATTTGACATGTGTCAGTGTTTGTTTTGTGGGCGTCTCGTTGATTATCGTGATCAATGAAGTAGCTAACGTCAGCTAACTGAAAGCTAGCTGCTAATGCTAGCAAGCTAATTCGCTACCACGCTCTTGACAAAGCCAAATATTTGTGTTTCACTGTCTTTCGTATGCGGGTATTTTGAAAGTTTAATAGCACAATTTGCCTCCTAACATATTTGGCAGTAATGATCTCATTTGGCTGTTTTTAGTATTGCGCACCGACATTTAAATATGCAGTGAAGCACAGATAGCAACATTGCATTAACATTAATCCTGTTATCTACTTTAGTATGGGGACAAACCAGGGTTTATAAAATGTGTATGATCGATGCTGGATTATTAAGCGTTCACGTGACCATACACTGTATCTCTTTTCACTGTTACCCGTATACCAACAGCATACTCGGACATTTAATTTAATTGCACCTAATATTGTTAGTAGTGCCATGCTGCTGGCATGCATCACACTGCTTTAATGTGGAATCAACAGGAAAATCACAAACTGTAAAGATCACGAGACAGTAGTTGTTTTTAGAAAGATCCAGGAAATTGTGTGGGACCTGTAATTTTATAGAGCATGTGATTTATGATAAATCTATTTATAACATCCATTGAGATTGAAAAGATTAATGAGCTGTTCCACTTAAAGACAAAGAGGTTGAGATGTGTTTTTAGAATGACCTTGAGATTAAGAAGTGGGTTTGGGCTCAGAGTATTTGAACGCTTTTTGCAGGTTGATGTACTAACTAACACTGGGGGACCATCTTTGATCTGACTGACAAGACAGCTCAGCTTCTCTGCTGGTTATGCTGGTTATTGAGAAAGCCACTCAAACATCTTGGTGGTATGGACCATTGGTTCCTTAAAGAGGTCATGGCTGTTTCATCCCCAGGCATGCATGCCATTGCATGCTACACTCACCATGTGCTGCTGGGAGGCCCCCTCCTCTCTCTTCCCCATGAAGGAACTTGCAGTTGTCAAAGCAGATAAGTGCCTATATCTAAAGTTAAAAGGCTTGGTCCAGTTTGGCTCATTTGCCTGGCATGAACATCCGGTCAGATTTCCTCAACCAGATGCCAGTGGTTTGTTTGCCCTAATCGAGGTCTGCTTGAACACATTAGTTTGGCACAGTGGAATGGCAAATGGTTTCCCCCCTTAGTTAGATGGATGTTTAATATGTTTTTGCTGTGCTTTAGTGAAACAGTTTTAAATCGCTCATTGAGGCGAGCAGACTTTGCGTCTGTGCTAGAGTGGTGTCATTTGTTTGATGGGTAGGTTAGTGAATGACTGACCTGGATGCTGTGAGAATAATTTTCTCTCACCTTCCTGTAGTGTTTGGACTGCTGCATGGGCTTTTAATGTGCTTCTGTGTTGTGAGGAGATTTCTACATTTACCATTTGTTTCTTCTAGAGATTTTAGATTGTTTTGTGTTTATCAGAATGGGGACATGTTTCATCAAGCAGTTGAATGACATGGACAATGGAAAAAGAACAAACACACAGCACATTTACATCAAAATTCTGCTTAAATTGTATGCCATACATGGGCAGTATTTTTTTCCACTCAATGTGTTTTCTTTTTGTGTGGTCATGAGCAAGATTTAGAATTATTAGGTTTACAACTGGTATTACCATGTGCATTATCTGTGACTACACTGCATTCACACAAACTGCTGAGGATGTTTTCTTTTTGTCTTTCATCCAAGAATGGCAATTGGCATTTGTTTACATCCTTCCTTCCTTTAGAGTTTGAGTTAGGTCATGTATCACAACAGGTGCCACAGTACCTTTACATCAGTATGTAATGACCACTTGTGGAAGAAATAGCTTGCAAGACTATATATTCAAGATGACAGCATAGGTCAAAGAGGTGGGAGGAGTTTTGAATATGTTTGTTAACAAGACACTAGGCAAGTATCAGGAGGATACAAACATCTCCTATGTAGTTAAGTATGTTTGGATAAATGCTATTCATCAACACTGTCAGATTGTTTGTGTGTATTGGATGTGAGCGTGGAAGCATATGCAAATCTGGAGCACAAACTGTGAAGAAGGTAATTAGACGATGAACTGCAACAGGCAAACAACAGGCAATTAATCAGGCGGACGGCTTTAAAAAGATCCTTGAATGTGTAGTTTTTGGTACATTATTCATTACTAATGACATGTTTGAGTGACAGGCTTGACACTTGCTTTGCACTGTGAGGCGGGAGGAGATATTATGGTTGGCAGGGGTTGCAGAAGTAATTGTCCTATTCAGTTTGTGCATGGACAGTGTCAGGTTAGTGGCAGATTGAATACTTCCGTGGCATAGATGGGCATGAAATACTCTGGAATGATTCATCAGTATAAATATGAGACAACCTTTTGGAAAAACAAAACCCCCAAACTATTTGTTTGACTGATAAGAGGGCAGGGAGCATTGTTGTGAGAGATATCCAATGACGAAATTCTGTTATTTTGAAGATTTTTTTCGTAACTACATTGGTAATTATTCAGTTTTAAGTCTGGATTATTTGTAGATCAATGCAGCAACTTGATCCTTAATGCAATTGACAAATATGCAACAACTCGAACTCATCTCTGTGGCTGTCATCTTCTCCATACCAAAAGCCACTGGGGCTCGCTGATACTGCAATTTTTTGAGGCATTTGACATACCAAACTAACAGTAAAAAAACATTGCAAAGAAAACCAGTGGGACCATTGGCTAAGATTGTAATTTGCTTCATATTTGTTTGACAGCTGTGTCAAAATTTGTGAAAAGTTATATATACCACATGCTACTGTATACTACTCTACATTCCGAGATTGCAATATTTTATTGTAGATAAGATAAGATGCACACGTTGAAGCCATTTGAAACATACCTAAAAGGTCTGTGTTAGTGTAAAATGTTCACAGAATATGGTGAAATCCTCATAATTTATGTCGTCAGTGGATTATATCTTAAGGTATCTTCCAGCAGTGCATTTCTGAATTGTAAACATTAATCTGCATTAATTGGCTCTCAAACAGGCCTTGCTTGCACTAATAAAGCTTTTCTCTTCTTGTCAGGCTCCGGGAAGTCTCAGAGAAACTCAACAAATACAGCTACAACAGGTAAGTTTGTGTCAACATTGCAATTGTAGTCTGCTTTGTTTACTTATATCAATGGTTGTAAATGTGACCTTGTTTGTTATCTTGTCTTTGTCTCATTTGTCTTTGTGCTCTTTTCCCCTTCTCCAATGCAGTCATCCACACCTTAGTCTGCTGGAGCAGGCTACCCTAAAACAGTGTGTTGTTGGTCCAAACCATGCCGGGTTTCTCCTTGAGGTACACTATTAGACATTACATCATTAGCATTAATGAAACACTCAAGTCTATTATTTATTATTGTCCACCAAAGACAGTTCAGTAATAAAAAGATTTCACTTGAAACTGGGTCACTGTTATCAGATGACCTCTGACTTTGCTATAAAACACTAGGCCATTTGCTTCTGTTTTACTTTCTGGTTGCGTAGAAATTGTGCACTAGATTTAAGAGATTACATGTCTTGTTTATATTCAGGACACCACCCCAGTTAGGCTAATCCAGTTTGATCAGGGCTATGGACACACCGAAGAGGCGTGTAGTAATTGACCTCAGTTTGTTTATTTGAGCTTTGAGAGAAATGTCAGCAAACTGGGGCGTGCAGATGGAGGGTGTTCAGGATGAATGTGCTGTCAAATATTGTGCCTTCATTTTTTGCAATGCAATTGTGCATTAGCAAGCAGTGTGAACACAGTTGTGCAGCAATCTTAATGTATGATCTGATAGCACAACAGTGTTCTCATATATTGATTTATTTGTGGTGTCCCGCTACAAAATCCACATTGACCGCAACACATTGATTTTTTGATTAAAAATGGGTAAAATCGTATTTAGTTGCAGAGCTATGTGCAGTGTAACAATTTGCTCCGCCCCCCCTTCGCTTTCTCTCACACACACTCACAAACATATTGACAACAGACCCGTTTGTGTTTATCTTTTTTCCAACCTAAATGAGATGAAATGGCTGCGTTGCCATGGCAAACACACTCAAGCAGATTTCGCCAAATATGACAGCTAAAGCAACTTAGAAAATGTTGATATGTGGAACTTAATTTGATGACTTATTGCTATCTATCAAACCACAAATTAGACATCTCAAACTCTTCAAACACCAGCGGCAGAGTCAGGACGGTCCAATACTGCCACAAATAGAATCTAGTTCTTTAGGAAACACAGCAAAGGATGGTTTGGCTGTAATATGAATCATATCTTCCAGTCTACAGCATCTTTGAAGTAAATAAACTCATATGCACAGCAATCATTTGAAAATAGATTCAGACAGGAAAGGGGATGTGGAGTGTTTGTGTAATTCAGCACTTAAGTTGATAAATTGCACTCAACATTACAAAATGATTTTTTCCTTCTTTGAGTGTTTCCATTTGTTAACCGCATGACCCTGAAAACCATGAATACATGTCTTTCAGGATGGACGCGTGTGCAGAATCAGCTTTGCTGTCCAGCCTGATCGCCTGGAGCTCAGCAAACCGGATGGCAGCGATGGGTGAGAGACTTCTTTATGACGGGATCTGTCCCGGAACTGTTTTAGCTTTGGCACTGAGTTGGAAAACAGATTGCTTGTGGATATGTCTAGAACAAGATGCACTGAACAAGCTCAGGCTCACTGATGGTGGTTTCTGTGATTTGAATTTGACACTCGTGCCCCTTTTGGCTGATTATGAAGCAGTTGGACTTGATTTCATTTGAAGAATAATACTCTGGCTATTTGCTCCAAAGATTTTAATCTATCAGGAGTGAAGCATACATCTAAATACACCACAGGTCTGTTCCCAAAAAGTCCTCCAACATGCAGGTGTTGGACTTCAGGATGCTTTGAAGTTGTGCTTCAAGATTCTGATGTTTATAAGTGATTCTCACAACAGAGCTGTTTTTCAGGAACTTCCTTTATTCTAATCTTGTCACCAAACAGCAAGACAGTCCCAAAATGGTTTGTGTATCATTCTGAAAGCCAGTTGCCTTGGCTCTGCAAGTGTGTGCTATTCAATAAAAAAAAAAACCTTTTTACTAGCGGTTTTGTGTTGGCTATGAGAATATCTTTTTGGTGAATGTCTCATTGATAGCTGTCGATATCCTGCCAGCAGAACAACATCCAACAGTGATTTCAGAGCTTTTGAGGCCCCTCTAGCTGCTAAATATGCATGTGAATCAGGCTGTAAAAGGCTGAGAAGCTCCTTGCTCCAAACTTTTTCTGCAGAACACATGTTTTGCTCCCTGCTGCAGACGTGCAGAAGAAAATGAGGTGCTTTCACACTGTAATCGCTTTTCAGTCAGCACCATTGTGGGCTGCTGGGAAACCTATGGAAAAGAGTGCGGCAGGTTGTCTTTGGCAAGTTTGTCAGCTCACTGAACAAGGCCCTAATATCCTCTGTGATTCTGAATGGTAACAAAAGTTACACTGGTTGTGACCGCTTGTTGATACAGTTGCTGTTTCTGTGTATTGCATCTGAATAATTTGAATTCCTGTTTCTGTATCCCTTTGCCCTTTGTTACAATATGCTACTAAATGTGATTGTATAATTTTGTTGGACATTTTATATGTTATATGAAACGCTGGCAAAGTTATTGTAATTTAGTTCCCTTGCCACAGTAAAACACCATCTATCCCAAACAACACACCAGTTAAGAATACTGAAGTACTTTTGGTTATGGAATTCCATTATAAGACATCTTGAAATAGGAGAAAGCAGTCGCAGCCCCAAAACCCCAAGAACTTTTAAAAAAGGAAAGTCTTGAACGAGGAACGAGTTGCAGCCAATTCAGATTCCCAAGGGTGTTGCCATGCTGGTCTCCAAAATACCCCCCCTCCTGTTTCACAGTATAATATTAAAAGAAATCCAATCCTGAACCAAGGGGTATAATTTAACAAGCCTTGGGTGAATTTCTGTTAACCCAGGTTATAAAAGAAAAGTCTTTTGGTCCTGTGCGGGACTTCTGTAGGTTTGTAACCGATCTCCCATCTTTTGTTTCCAGTTCAAAGTTGAGCAGTGGTTCAGGGACAGGAAGGAGCTCCAGGCCAGGCAGGACTAGTGATCCGCCCTGGTTCCTGTCTGGCTCTGACACACTGGGCAGACTGGCAGGCAACACCCTTGGGTAAGTTCTGGCAGGGCTGACAGAGACAAATGGTCCTGTGTGAGCTCAGTGTTCAGAGCACAGCACTGACGCTGCAGCGGGTTAGGGGTGTATTCCCCACAGGGTTCTTCATACTGAAGAGAGAACTTTAGGGTGCTGTAAAAACACAGCATACATCAAAAAGCATGGCCATGTTCATCACCTGCTAAATTTGCAGTCTGCAGTCTTCTTTGTGCTTCTAGTGACCACTGGAGAGTTCCTCCTCATTATATTTTGTTGTTGGTCCTGATATTTAAGCTGTGCTGAACTGAAACTGCTGCAGAAGAAAACATTTAAACTTGCACCCTTACAGTTGAATTAATTTTATCAAAGCTTTTTTTTTCTTACAATACCTGATTAAATTAGGAAAATTGCCACCAGTTAATTTTTTCTTTCCAGTAAATGTTGCTGATGCATAAGCTTCTCAGTCTGGACTGCCCTGTCTCCGCTGTCACAAACGCTGAATCCCTTCGTACCCCCAGATGTGTGCGTGTTCTCAGTCTGCTCTGTTAGTCAGATGGTGTTATTTTGTGTCTGACCATGGCCTTGCACTGTATGTAACAGGAGTCGCTGGAGCTCTGGTGTGAATGGAGGCAGTGGAGGAGGTGGAAGTGGAGGAGGAGCAGGGGGAGGCGGAGCTGGAGGCGGCAGCAGCGGAGGAGGAGGGGGCGGCGGTGGAGGAGGAGGCGGAGGTACGTCGGGCAGGTCGTCAACAGCAGCTCGCGATTCCCGCCGGCAGACCAGGGTGATCCGCACAGGGAGGGATCGCGGCTCGGGCCTGCTGGGGAGCCAGCCTCAGCCAGTCATTCCAGCTTCTGTCATCCCAGAGGAGCTTATTACTCAGGTACACACTTATCAATGTTTAATATCTTTGCTTTAAAAAAAATACAATGAAAATGGGCAAACAACCTTTTCCACACTGAAACAAAACGGTGCACACTTGTTTGCTAAAATGTGTTTTTCTTGTACTTTGTTGTCCTCCCCAGGCCCAGGTAGTCCTTCAGGGGAAGTCCAGGAGTGTGATCATTAGAGAACTCCAGAGGACCAACCTGGATGTCAACCTCGCCGTTAACAACCTGCTGAGCCGGGATGACGAGGATGGAGATGATGGAGACGACACAGCCAGCGAGTCTTACCTCCCTGGAGGTTTGTCAAAAGAAAAATAGAACATGGAGACAGAAAGGACAACAGCTTATATAAACTGATTTTAATGCTAATGTTTTAAAGTTTTAAAATGCATTAAATTCACGAATCTAAAAATTAGACCATAATTGGTATTTAATCAGTCTGAAAAATGCAAAGACATTGGAAGCAGGATTTAATGAACATTTTTTTTCTGATGTTGCATCCTGAAATTTGAAAATGAATGCCTCTTGCTGTATTGTCAGGCAGATCAGGATAGTGGAACACACAACGCTCAGTGTATATTTTGTTTCCTGCTGGGATGTTCAGAGCAGAGGATCCACTGTCTGCTTGCTAGCTGTCACTAAACCGTAGCCGACATGGTGAAGTGCAAATTCAATTTAAATTGGCTATTTAATCACTTATTTTGTGGCATGGCTTACACCGATACAAAGCTTGGTGTATTTTATGCAAATGTTTTTCAAACTAGGTATGATTGGAATCAAGGCAGTAGAATCTCACATGTAAAGTGAGAAAAACAAAATTGCCACGTACACCAAAAACAAGCACCATATATTTTGCAGTTTGAACAAATTTATCTCTAACCTAAAGTATTTATGTGTATGAATGTTTGTTTTTTGTCTCTTTAGTTTTAGTTATTGTAACATTAATTAAATTCCAGCTGGCAATTGAAAAAAATCTTAAATGTGACATGAACTAAGCTGTAGGAACCATTTATTAGCTTAATGATCACTATATGAGATTAAAGTTCAGGCAGCAGTTCATATTATATAAAAAATAGGCTTGTGTGGAAGAGTATAGTCTACACCGTATTTGCCAAATTCATAAGAATAGTTGCTGTGTATCTTTTTCTTAAACCTTGCATTCTTTTGTGTCTTTGTCCCATGCAGAGGACCTGATGTCCCTGTTGGATGCAGACATTCATTCAGCTCATCCCAGTGTGATAATTGACGCTGATGCCATGTTTTCTGAGGACATCAGCTACTTTGGCTACCCCTCTTTTAGACGCTCCTCACTGTCTCGTCTGGGATCTTCCAGAGGTAACTCAACTCATTCTGACTGGAAGGGGGACCACAGGGTGTTGAAGAGGCTTTGGTGGCAACACTGGTGATGGCTTTTGTTGTGGGGATGGAGCTTTGATAGCTTATTGAAAATAAGATAACCGTAGCAGAAGTTGGAAAAATAAGGTGCTATTTTTTTCAGTGTTTTTCTGTAAATGGATTGTAAGAAAAACTTGCCAACATCTCAACATTTGAAAAAGACAGACATCTGATAAGCAAAGTAATTTTAAGGGCTGATGTACAGAACAAAACATTGTTATCTGTGAAGAAGATATTTTTTCTCTTTGCTAAATGTATACTTGAGCTGGTGTCAATTATTGTAAAATGAAATGGTTTTAGCTTGTTTGTTTACTGGGATTTTTTTTTCTTCAGTCTGTTTAGCTTGATTTGTGATTTTGGGTGTTTGGTGTTACAGGCTGTAAATGTTTGGTGTTGTATGCTGCATGGCTGTAGTACATACTGTGAGCTCTCTGAGAAAGGCCCGCTAGGCCCACCTGTCTTAACAGGGACCCTTTAAGGCAGTCTATTCTAAAAACTTACCTAGCCCACTTTTAGCCCATATGCATGCTATCTCTCTGTCTATCCACTTCCTCTTCTATCTCGCATTTTAACATGAGCGTGCAAACTGACTCACCCACCAGTATAATTTAGACTCCCACTCAATCTTCAGTACTGCAATCTTGATTTGCATTATAGTGATTCTAAAGAATCTTACCTTTCTCTCTCTATTCTTAAAACTATGTTGACGGGTCTTTCCCAGAGAGTGGCTTACTTCTATCCCACTGGTGTGACCTTATTGCATACCAGTTCTCCTTCTCCCCTTAGAGCGCGACTCAGAGCTGTTGCGTGAGCGTGAGTCTGTATTGAGGTTACGCGAGCGCCGGTGGCTGGATGGGGCCTCATTCGACACAGAGCGAGGCTCCACCAGCCGCGAGGGCGAGCCCAGCCTGGACAAGAAGAGCATCCCGGTCCAAAGCCCTGTCTCTTTGGGAGAGGAGCTCCAGTGGTGGCCTGATAAGGTAGGAGGAGCACAAACAAAGCTGTCAAATCATTTTGAGATAACTTTGGTTGTGTTTTTTAAAAAGTTTAGCAAGATTGTGCATTTTTGTTTAACCTTGGATTTTCCAGCTCAGCTCATACAATAAATCTAAAATACATTATGTAAACAAAATTGTCACATTCATACTGTTATGTCAAAAAATGTGCCATTGAAACCCAACAAGACTGCAAACCCCCAGCCATCAAAGCATTAAAACGTGCATTGCCTTGGAATCTGTAATTTTTACTATTTTCCACCGAATTACATAATCCCTTACCATATTTGAAATATTGAGAAAATGCATCCTAGGTGCACTATCGCAATCAATATTGCTGCAAATCATTGACATATACCAGACTGTGATAATAAAAAACTTTACTTAAAATCTACTTTGCGTGTAGTCTATTGAAAATATATTTTTTTCATCTAAATACATAGCGGCATCGTGACAAAAACCTGGCTTTAAAGAGTTAAAATTCCAAAAATTAATGAATATTTGATATTTTGGACTGATATTGGTTAAAAAAGTAACTCAGTGAAAGTTTGTGTATAATATTTTTTTATAACGTGATTTTGAAAAGAGCTTTTTGTGTGCAGAGTGGTATGAGTGTATTCGACACTGTACAAAAAATAATAATATATCAAAATCAGTGTTGCTGCTAATCAGTGACATATTCTAGACTGTGATAATGAAAATTAATAATCTACTTGGCCTCTAGTATATTGGAAACTTGAAGACTTTTTTGTGCTTTTTTTAATCCAAAAACATAGTGTCAACATGACAAAAACCTGGCATATAAAGGGTAAAATTGTGAAAACTCATATGATGTATTTACTAAGATATTTAACTTTCTTTCCAGGATGGAGTGAAGTTTGTGGGCATTGGAGCCATGTTCTCAGAGCTGGTGGCTGTCAGCTCCAAAGGAGAGCTCTATCAGTGGAAGTGGAGCGAACCTGAACCCTATAGGAATGCACAGGTGGATGATTAGACCTGACTGGAGTTACCAAAAAACTGAACTGTACATGTATTTTGTTGCAACATACACTTGGTATCTGTTATTGTATCGTGTATAGGTGAGAAAGCGACGGTGGTTTCTTGGATTTTGGCGACCTCGCACTAACTCACCTGTCATTTGCTCCATCAGAATCCTTCCATTCATCACCCCCGTGTATCCTTCCTGGGCCTGGCCAATGAGAAGATCACCTTATTGTCTGCCAATAGCATTAGAGCCACTGTAGCTACAGAGACCAACAAGGTCAATTATGATTGCTCCTCTTGATCTAAGAATGTGTACTGATCAGCCATCCTAACAATACAAATATGTATTAAATGAACTGCTCATTGACTCATGTTTGTGTGTGTCTGTATGTGGTATAGGTGGCAACCTGGGTGGACGACACACTAAGCACAGTGGCCTCTAAGCTGGAGCACAGCGCTCAGGCTTTCCCTGAGCTGCAGGGGGAACGTATGGTGTCACTGCACTGCTGTGCGCTCTACACGTGTGCACAGCTGGAGAATAGCCTCTACTGGTGGTGAGCAGAAAATACGTTTTTCCACTAAACTACATTGAATGGAATTCTGAGTATTTGTTTTTAACACAGGGTGTCTGCAGGTCGTCAGACTGTTTTAGAAATTCATTTTGTATATTTTTGTCCTTAAAACTATTAAATGGTCTTTTATTTGGATTTTTGAAGTCTTAAATGCCACAAACAATCTTTTTATCTTATTTATCCTTTTTTAAAAATTTCTTTTTGTCAAAATGAGTCAAGTTCTTCTGTGTAAATGCTCATATTTCTAATGTTACAAATCTGTTTATCAAACACTGAACCCAATACTGTCTTTTACCTTATACTTGCACTTACCTGTTAGCAGAATATAGCCAAACCTATCTCTCTCTAATAACTATATTCCTAGAAAAAGAATAATATTGCACTGGACTACGTATGTACTACTTATTTATATACTTACCTACAATACATCAAAGATAAAAGGATGATTTGTTTAAAGATTAGTCTTAAACTTGGCTTAAATTATTTTTAAAAAATTTGTCCAATTTTCTATATAATTTTGGTGGTATTCAAACATAGGAAGCTTAGTTTAAAAAAGTTATTATGCTGCAATTCTCCATGTATGCGTAGTTCAGTTATGCTTGTTAATTTTAGCCAAGCCAGAAAACGAGACACCATGCCTGACATGATTTAAGACCTTTTCTGAATTGTATGAGTCCCCTGGAATTTCTAAATACACGTTACTCCCAGCGGCACTGTGTTTTCCCTCAGTCTTCTGCCAAAATAGACAATGGGGACGTGTAGCAAGCAGTGGGAATCATCTTTATTGATGATTTCTTTGTCAATTCGCAGTGAGAACAGTATATATCAGTGAAAGGTATGAATGTCAGAGACGTTTTGACACTTGACTGCATGCGTCTGTTTGCAGGGGTGTTGTGCCTTTTAGTCAACGCAAGAAAATGCTTGAAAAGGCCAGAGCCAAGAACAAAAAGCCAAAGTCCAGCGCTGGCATCTCCTCGATACCAAACATCACCGTGGGAACACAGGTGGGACAGATTTTTCCATTTGATTGTTTTATAGGTTTGTCTTTGGACGTTTTCCTCAAGACTCCTGGTATGAGCTCAATGTAAGCCTTGCAGTTAGTGTAAAATTAATTTGCCGGTTCCTTCCTAAGGTGTGCTTGAGGAATAACCCCCTCTACCATGCCGGTGCAGTGGCCTTTTCTGTCAGTGCTGGGATTCCCAAAGTGGGCGTCCTGTTGGAGTCTGTCTGGAACATGAACGACAGTTGCAGGTTCCAGCTGCGCTCACCAGAGAGCCTCAAAAACATGGAAAAGACCACTAAGACCCAGGAAATCAAGTCAGTTACATTTTAATTAGAAAAAAAAACCCATATATAATCTTCCATAATTTCATTTCCTCAGACTTAACTTTTCTTTTATTTGATACCATCACAGTTCTTGATTGCAGATTCAATATGAATTGTAAATTTTTAAGTATTGCGATTCTACAAGTTTTGCGATTTCATATTTCGATTTGATGAAATTTTTGTTAACTTATTAAATCTAGACCATGAGAAAAGTTTCAGTCTGCACTTTTTGAGACTGTATATTATGTGGCAAAATTTAAAAAAAAAAAAAAAAACGCAGTCAGTCTTTCTGTATTTAATTTTAGCAGCATCAAATACTACATAAAAAAGTGGTAAACAAACCTTTAACACTAGACTGTGCGAAAAGGTCAAATCTACACTGGAGACTGTATATTATGTGGCAAATTTCCAAAAACAACGCACATGACATGCCTGTTAGTCTTTGTATATTTTTTAGCAGCATCATATACTGTGTTTAAAAAAAGTGGTAAATTAACTGTTTTTATGGGGTTGATAATAAACAGTTTTATTCTAGTTAAGTATGTGAGTACTTGGGAATGGTTCAATATTAAATCATTTTGAATTATTAACTAAAAGCACATAACACAATGAAAAAACCCTTTTGTGGTACTTTTAAACTGCTACATTTAATTGGCCTGCTTATCAAGCCAGTGCAGTGTTTCTCACACACTTATTTATGAGCCACCACAGTATCAACAATGACTGCCTCTTAGTGAGTTTTTAAAAAAACCTTCAAACAGGTAAAATCTGATTTCTTGCAGAGCTTTGATTGACTAATTGTAATTGCCAGGGGTCATGGTGGGCTGTGCTTAGCGTGTGTAACGGCAGCTGATTCAATGGAGAGTTTGCTCTGGCTGAATTCAAGTTGCTACAGCCGCTACCAGCTGTGTCTTTAGACTGTTTGCCATTTTTTGCTCGCTTGCTTCAGCTTTGTTTTTCTTAAAACAGATATGACGTCATGTGATTGATAGACTACCACAATAAAAGCTGCAAATATTTTCCACCTCTGCATTTAACTGATACCAAATTAGGCAATAAAAAATCTGTTAAAAATATTAACTAAAAATTGTTAATTGAATTAATTTTTTTCCTCATTCCTAGTAGAAATGCAAGAATATGTAAGATTCATCTCACTTTCCTGGTCTTAACCCACAGGACGGAAAGCAAGCCAGAGCTTGTGAAGACCGAGATGGGTCCTCCTCCCTCCCCAGCATCTACCTGCAGTGATACCTCTTCCATTGCTAGCAGTGCCTCACTGCCCTACAGTATGTCAGCTTTTTTTCTTGCTATCTCTCCCTCTTCACCTCCAGCACTCTCAAAAACACTCAAGTCTTGACTCTCCTCTCTATCTCCCCGGCACAGAACCAATTTCTTCCTCACTCTGTGCTCTCATTAGTCCTTTGACTTTGAAACAGATGGTGCAAGCGCTTTTATCAGCAAGTTTTTTTCCCCTGCTTGTTTTCCTGTGGATGAAGTATGGCCAGCTCACTGTATATTCTTTAGTGTATTTGGTACCTTTTCACCCTCTCTTAACATATGAACCACACAGCTACCTGTCAGTGCTGATAATTAATTTTCCCTTGTTCACACTAGCTCAGCAGAATATTCTTACTGAAGTATGATGCCAACACATTTGCAATCCATTGAGGTATTTTTTTTCTTATTTGAATATTCTGTGATCAAAGGACTAAAACTAAACTACTTGCAGAGCGAAGGCGTTCTACTCCGGCTCCCAAAGAGGAAGAGAAGGTGAACGAGGAGCAGTGGCCTCTCAGGGAGGTGGTGTTTGTGGAGGACGTTAAAAATGTCCCAGTAGGAAAGGTGGGTGCATTTAAAATATGACATTTGGCAGGTTTCCATTACAGATTTGCGCATAACTTAAGTGATATTTTTTCATGTTAATAAAACAGAATTGCGAGATGACGGTGTTTTCACTGGGTGATTTTATGCGACTTCTTTCGTGGTGTTATGTGACTTCTCCGCTTGTGATAGCATTCTAAGAAGCATGGTGCTGGATGTTCAAAACATGAGCAGGTTTATTTCTATTGCAGCCACTGCACTAGCCGTCATTATTTTAAATAGAAGGTGACATAGGCGTGTTATTTGAGCGATAATGAAAAGGCATGTTCCTTATATGTGGGAGCGGCCAAGTATGCTGGATTTCTGGGTGATAGTCCACAATTTCACAGAGGAATTGTTGATTCAAAACTTCTACATGATCCGCTCAACTTTTGAAGAGTTATGTGATGCAATAACACTTCTTGTAGCGCCTGCTGCATCATGCCCGAGGGAGCCAGTTCCTATTGACAGTTACATAGCCATAGCATCATGTGACCTGTAAAAGTGAGAAATGTGTTTCCATTGCAGTTTCCCAAAATACTGCTTTCTCAAATCACTTGAAATACCACCTCATGCGAGCATAAAATTTTTTCTGTGATAAATTGGTGTTTTTGTTTTCAAATTGACATGTTTCCATCAGGCATATTTTATATTTGCTATTTAAATTTGTGCAATTTTAGGGTTAATGGAAATCCGCAATGTAAGATTAGTGTTAGTAAATGTAGTCTTGGAATAATAAGTAATGCAGATCCTGCTATCAGTCATATGTCCCTGGTTTGTCATGACAGCTCAGTCTGACATCTTATTACCTTCATACTATGTTCCAGGTGCTTAAAGTGGATGGAGCATATGTTGCCGTGAAGTTTCCAGGAACATCGAGCAGCATGAGCAACCAGAGCACTGCTGCTCCCACTGACTCAGACCCATCATCACTGCTACAGGACTGTAGGCTCCTCAGAATAGATGAACTGCAGGTATGGACATGAATATCACCAATATTGCTTGTTTTCAGTAATTGGAGTTCAGTGTGAATGTATTTTTCTGCAGGTGGGAGCATCTCTACTGCTGATATTAACCCGAGCAAACTGGCTTCTTCAAAAAAACATTGGAAGTAGGCAGTTAGCAACGAAAGAAGAAAATACTCAGAAAAAAAGCAAGAAATTATTAAAAAGTACAAGAAAAATGACCAAAAAATTTGTTTATAAAGAAAGAAAACAAGGTTATGACCTAGAAAAAATGCGCTTAAAGAATTTTAAAATAATTCTGTAACATAATTTTAAATATAAAATGATTGCCATTATAAATATAGCTTTTCCCTATTTACATTTTTTTTAAATCTATTAATTTCTTTCATCAAGGTACTCATTGCCTTTTTTCCCTTTTTTTTTTTAAAGAAATAGCACCAAATTGCTCAGGGTTCAAGTGTATAATTACATGTCAAAGGGGTCTGAAGGCAGCACAAGAAAAGTAATCTCACTCCAGATTTCAACTGGTTTGTATTTGTTTATCTTCTTCAATCTGCAGGTGGTAAAAACTGGCGGGACTCCTAAAGTTCCTGATTGTTTCCAGCGCACACCTAAAAAGCTCTGTATTCCAGAAAAGGCAGAGATTCTGGCTGTAAATGTTGACTCCAAAGGTGAGTGTTTGTCTATGTTTTTATATGTTAGAGTGTAGTTGATTAAGTAGTAGTTTTCTGTAGAGTTATATTACCAAACTTTAAATAATAATTAAATCTCTGTCTTCCAGGAGTCCACGCAGTGCTGAAAACTGGTAACTGGGTAAGGTACTGTATCTTTGACCTGGCCACAGGCAAAGCTGAACAGGAGAATAACTTCCCCACTAGTAACTTGGCCTTCCTGGGCCAGAGTGAGCGCAATGTGGCCATCTTTACTGCAGGACAGGTGAGATACTCTCCCAGAGAAGTGACATGGTTTTGTAGTTTTGCACACACCTTACTTACTATTTTTTTTCCAGGAATCTCCCATCATCCTTCGAGATGGAAATGGCACAATCTACCCTATGGCCAAAGACTGTATGGGTGGCATTCGAGATCCTGATTGGTTGGACCTGCCACCTATAAACAGCCTGGGAATGGGGGTGCACTCTCTGGCCAATCTCCCCTCCAACTCCACAATTAAAAAGAAAGCTGCTATTATTATTATGGCTGTCGAGGTAAACAAGACCTTATAAGTACAATGTCAAAAAACATCCCTAAAAGCAAATTAACAAGTAGATTTGTTTATTATTTTGCCCTTGAAACACCTTAACACTTTAAGTGTGGTTGTTTTTCCTCATGTTCCTAGCCATAAATCTGTCTCAAAGACCAAACAAACAACGCTGTCTTTGTCACAGTAAAACACCAACATCATAATCGGTACTCGCTTGTCGTCATTTTGTCTTTCAGAAACAGACGCTGATGCAGCATGTGCTGCGTTGTGACTACGAAGCGTGTCGGCAGTACTTGGTGAACCTCGAACAGGCCTTCCTACTGGATCAGGGAAGCCAGGCACTCGGAGCACTTTTAGATCACCGCTGTGATGGAAATCGCAACATCCTCCATGCTGCTGTCTCTGTCTGCTTCCCTGTTAGTAACAAGGAGACCAAAGAGGAGGAAGGTAAGCTGCTGCTTTAGACCATGGAAGTCCCAGAGAGCTTGGTCAGACGTTGACATAATAAGTTGTTTTTATATTTGAATCCGATTAGAAAAGCAGTTTATTTTGATTTGCTGGTTACAGTCACAATTTTCTTCCAGGTGTCTTTGTTTTGGACTTTGCTGTCTTTGTTAGCAAATGTAAATTGATAAAAAAAAAAAAAGTGGAATTTCTCTCAACACATGATTTTAGTCAGGACTCTTCTGTATCAGTTTAATTGCCTGCTTCCCAGAGACGCTCCTCTCCATGCTAAGTGATCATGCTGTTTCATTTCAGAAGCTGAAAGGTCGGAGAGAAACACTTTTGCAGAGCGTCTGTCTGCTGTGGAGGCAATCGCCAATGCCATCTCTGTGGTTTCAAGCAACAGTTCTGGGAACAGGACCGGCTCCTCCAGCAGCAGAGGGTAAATAACCAGTCATACCGTTTTGCAGTTTACAGAACATGGACTGTACAGAAAAGTGTACAGTTTGTTCTGTCATTTGCAGTATATCAGGCTTCCTATAACAATCAAATCTTTTTGCTTCCAGCCAGTGAAAAGGTTCTCTAGTAATATGAAAACAGAAGCAACATTGTTGGTCTGAATTAATTTCAGTGCCATGTTTTATTTCTTCACCAGGCTTCGTCTGAGGGAGATGATGCGGAGGTCTCTGAGAGCAGCAGGTCTCGGCCGTCATGAGTCTGGCCCATCATCCAGTGACCACCAGGACCCTGTGTCACCACCCATTGCCCCACCAAGTTGGGTCCCTGATCCCCCACCCATGGACCCTGGTTAGTACATCAAGATTATAAACCTAAGATTGTATTTGCCTGTTCTTCAGAGCCCTATCAGGCAGAAACTATCACTTCAACAAAGACAAGAATTTAAGCCAGAAGCTTTATCCTTTCTGCACTTTGTTCACAGTGCAGTCTACTGTCCATGGTACACTGCCCTTTTTTTTTATGTGTAAGCTTACATACCATTTGAAAATCCCAGTAGTGTGCACCTTAAAGCCATATGTTAATTTGCCATCTACCTTAACCTTAAGCAACAAGCCAGAGACTGTGGAAGATATTCAAAGATGTACAATCCTGACTCAAAGGAGTATAAACTGCCAAGTTGTGTGTTAGCATTTGGTAAGCCTTAAAACTGGAGCTCTCAATTTGTACTCCATCTTCTCCTTGGCACTTTGTATCAGCCCACGCACACCAGTGCAACCTCTTGAGTGGTTTTTCCATGGTTGTCAGTCTGAAGGCGGCCTTACACAACTGTTTCAGAAAGTCTGTGTGTGATCATGATTTTAACTCTCGCTCCTTGCCCTACTGAATTAATCCTTGTGCTTTATGTGCCTCTTAACTGAAGTGAAATGTACAATCTCCAAAAACTCTGCTTTTATTTTATACACAGATGGTGACATTGACTTCATCCTAGCACCAGCTGTAGGTTCACTCACCACCGCCTCCACCGGGACCAGCCAGGGACCCAGCACCTCCACCATACCAGGTATGTGACATCATCATCATAGAGGAGCAATGAGAAGGAGACCGCAGCTGTGTCCCAAAGCCATGCTACATACTAATTCTGCACATTATGTACTACATACTGAGATTGGGTGAATAGAAATATGAATACAAACTTGCTGAGTCTTGTCAGCAATCACTGGCTATTTTGGCTAGTTGGAAAATTTTAACATATTGCCCAACCTCACTACATACTGTCATAATACACTGTTTTTGCAGTTCCTATATAAAAATCTTTTACAAAAATGTTTTCAGATGACAATTTATTATTTTCTCTAAATGCCAAATATGGTAAAACATAACATCATAAGGTAAAAATGTAGTTAAAATTACAAAGTCCAAGGCAAAAGTCCACAATGACCCCCTAGAAATAAAACAAGACATGTTTGTATGCTTTGATAACTATGAGATCAAAAATTGCAGTTTGAATGGGTTTCAGTGTTGCAATTTATGAACTTAGCAGTATGAATGTAACAGTTTTGTTTACACAGTGTACTTTAGACTTATTGTAGGAGCTGAACTGGAAATTAAACAAATATACACAATCTAGCCAAAATGAATGCCATATGCATGAACACAACCACAATCATCAAAAAATTAAGAATGAAAAACACGTAAACTGCGTCAAACAGTCCCTAAGGGTTAATACTTAAGAGTTAACTTTGAAATAAGTCTGTATGGGTAAATATGACATTCTGGTATGTTTCAGTATAAATAATCATTGTAAGACCGGTGTAAATTAGTCCATCATCTGTATACTGTTTGTCTTGTGTATTCAACTGTGTTTAAACAGCTTGTGTTTGTCATTTAATAAATTATCTTCATCATATGTGCAGGACCATCCACTGAGCCATCTGTGGTTGAATCTAAAGACAGGAAGGCCAATGCCCACCTTATTCTAAAGCTGATGTGTGACAGTGTTGTTCTGAGGCCACACCTACGGGAGCTGCTCTCTGCCAAGTACGGTTCTTTATTTCCTTATGATTATAAATGCTCTCTGTACACAGAACTAATACATTTTATTTGTCCCGATTTGTTCTTCTGCATTGGCCTGTCTCTCATCTATATTGCTGTTGTTTGACAGGGATGCCCGTGGAATGACCCCATTCATGCTGGCAGTCAGTGGGAGAGCCTACCCAGCAGCCATCACTGTGCTGGAGGCTGCTCAGAAAATGGCTAAAGGTAAGATAATAAGCCATCTTTCTTTTTTCTGTTGTACACTGATTTGTTGATGTAAGTGGGCTGTCATGACTGTAATCATTGCATTTTAATGCTTGCTTAGAAGTTTGCATGACCAACCAGCCACCACCTCTGAATACATTCAGAGAAAGCTGCATCCTCATTGTGAATTTGATGTCATTTTAAGAGGGGAGGTAACAGCTGGAGCATTGGAGGTTGTCCATGAGTTATGTGAATCGTGACCTATTTAGCGTGCTTCTGACTGTAACTGGCATTCCTCAATTTCCTTACTTTCCTCTTGTTCCTCAAATGTCTCGAACACAGTGGGTGACCAGGGCATTGCGGAGAAGGAGGATGCAGATTCTGTATTCATGGAAATGATTTGCCCCTCGGGGACCAACCCAGATGATTCGCCCCTCTATGTTCTCTGCTGTAACGACACCTGCAGTTTCACTTGGACTGGAGCTGAGCACATTAACCAGGTCAGCCCTAGAGGATATTATTACACTGAACCATAAAGGAAAAGCACTCAGAGAAAGTTATGTACTGTAGTGTCTGTTAGGGATGGGGATATCTTTCATCATTTGTGTAAAAGACATTATTATGTAACTGATAACTCGACAGGTATAAAAAAGTGGTTAAAAAGATGATCTAATTGCTGCGACTTACTTGCAAGACCAACATCAGTAACTTCATGGAGTTCTCTTTTTTTAACCTCTCAGGTGAAACTAATCTGGAGACAAATATTGTCAATCTCTTTGACACATAATGCTCAGTTGAAAGTTGGAAACTGGTATTTTTCATCACAATGACTTTGCTTTTAGGACATCTTTGAATGTCGGACCTGCGGTTTGCTTGAGTCCCTCTGCTGCTGCACAGAGTGTGCAAGGGTGTGTCACAAGGGACATGACTGCAAGTAAGTCCTAGTTTTGTGTGAGGCCTTATTTAGTCTTTAAAAATATTTTTGTCTCTTTTACCATTGCTTTTCATCAACTGTATGATATGAAATTTGCCTCTGTTCTTTCCCAGGTTGAAAAGGACCTCTCCCACAGCGTACTGTGACTGTTGGGAGAAATGCAAGTGTAAAACGCTGATTGCCGGCCAGAAGGCTGCTCGCCTGGATCTGCTGTACAGGCTACTGACAACCACTAACCTGGTCACAACACCAAACAGCAGGTAAGACCTGTGTTCTCTGAATTAGCCATTATCTCCACTTCACCTCAAGTAGTGTTTTATTTTTGGCTTGATAATTGGCAGTAACTGTAGGCATTTCCTGCTAAATCATCTTAACTGTATTATTTTGACGCAGAGGATACCTTATATTGTGCAAGTGAGGATTAAGTGTTTCTCTGACACTCTATTATTTCCATCTGCAGGGGAGAGCATATATTACTGTTCCTGGTGCAGACTGTTGCTAGGCAGAGTGTTGAGCACTGTCAGTACAGACCGCCGCGCATCAGAGAAGACAGAAACCGCAAGGCTGCAAATGCAGAAGGTAGGTTCAGGATTGATTGATTGATTGATTGATTGATTATAGTCATTGCAGCTTCTATCAGCTATTCAATGAGCTGTCATCCGTCTGTAAAAATGTATAAATAAAGACTTCTTAAAGATGTGTATTATATCAGTGTTTTCACGATTTAACCAGTGTTTAACTGTCCAGATTGCAATATCCATATGAAATTATTTTTCTGCAAACATTCTGCACTAACTGTGGTTAAGGCTGGGCCTTTCTAAAACATTATTCCCCCAAGGCATCTGGAGTATGAAAACATTACTGTTGCCTCTTCTCTTCAGACTCTGATATGCCAGACCATGACCTGGAACCTCCCCGCTTTGCTCAGCTGGCTCTGGAGAGGGTCCTGCAGGACTGGAATGCCCTCAAGTCTATGATCATGTTTGGCTCTCAGGAGAATAAAGACCCGTGAGTATCACAGCAAAACGGCGCTCCAAGCATTAACATTTGCTTGGTAATAAGAGCTTGAAAAGCTGAATTTAGTTAGAAGTACTCAAATAAATGAAAAATGCTATGCAAATATTTTGAGTCTGTATTTTTTTGGTGTTTGTCCTAGACTTAGTGCCAGCAGCAGAATTGCTCACCTCCTGCCTGAAGAGCAGGTCTACTTGAATCAACAGAGTGGCACCATTCGCCTTGACTGTTTCACCCACTGCCTCATTGTCAAGTGTGCTCCTGACATCACTGTAAGTCCAACTAGCTCGGCTTTTCTGTTTATCACACAACTTTTCTTGTGAGAACAGAAACACCATATTATATTTTCTTCAGTTTTTATTGCAGTTACCACATCCTTGCACTTGAAAGCACTTTTGTAATCAGATGATGTTCTTTTTTCTCTTTTATTAGTTTATAGACACTTTATTGGGTACACTGGTAAAGGAGCTGCAGAACAAGTACACTCCTGGCCGGAGAGAGGAGGCGGTCAATGTCACCAGGAGGTTCCTACGCTCTGTCGCAAGAGTATTTGTCATCCTCAGCGTGGAGATGGCCTCGTCCAAGAAGAAAAAGTAAGAGTTTAAGCCTTCAAGTAAAGTTTCAGATTTAGGAATTAATTGTAAGAGTTACGTCACCTCTCTTCTACCCCAGCGGACTAGATAATAAGATCAATTTGGCATGGTCATTTTTTAATTAATGCAAATGCTGATTCTGTCCTCTCTCAATTTTCCTCCCCCTAGCAACTTCATCCCTCAGCCCATTGGGAAATGTCGACGGGTTTTCCAAGCTCTGCTGCCCTACGCTGTGGAGGAGCTGTGTAATGTAGCAGAGTCTCTCATTGTCCCGGTGCGAATGGGTATAGCAAGACCTACTGCTCCTTTCACTTTGGCCAGCACCAGTATCGATGCTGTTCAGGGCAGCGAGGAGCTCTTCTCTGTTGAACCGCTGCCCCCCAGACCTTCACCTGACCAGTCCAGCAGGTCAGTTGGTGTCAGGGGCCTTTAATTTCATGTTGCGTGGACTCCCATCTGACTTTTAATTATCACTGTCATGGAAAATTAAAATGTGCTCAGATTGCATGTTTGTTGGGTAAGAGCCTCATGTTAACGTGCCAAAGTGAAGATGTGACTTGAAATTATTGAGTCATTCACTGGATTTCTATTTGGAGAGAAAAAAAAACGAAAGGAACAGGAGATGCTTAATTTTTCTTATTCAATGGATATAATGGCTTCTGCTCTTGTGCTTCATTTTTCCACCAGTTCCAACCAGACAGCTGCCTCTTATATCATCAGGAACCCCCAGCCTCGGCGCAGCAGCCAGTCTCAGCCTGTGAGAGGAAGAGATGAGGAGCAGGATGACATCGTGTCAGCAGATGTGGAAGAGGTGGGGAGCCTCATTATAAAACTATTAAGGCCATGATAAACTTTGCATGCAAGCGAATCCCTGTGTGTTTGTGACTAAATTATAAGAGTGTGTGATGCCACCTAGAGCCCACACTGTTTGAGAGGTGGATGAATATTTTTGGTTGATTCCTGTTACAGTTCGGGATGGGGATTGTTCATTTTTATTGATAGTGATACCATTATTGAGACTCCTTAACCATCCGAGTCTTTATTGAGACCACTATTGATACTTTTGTATTATTTGATGGAAAGATGAGGCGGCAATATGTTTGTAACAGAACTGGTATTGCTTTTATTGCTTAACAAGCTACTGCTCCTTTTATACTGCTGAAAAAACAAATTTTTCACCCAAACAATTCAAGTTTCTTACCAAAACCTACATTTTCTTTCTTTTGAGTTTACATTTCAACACATCATGATGATGTTATACCTTTAACTAATAGTCATTTTACTGAGCCGACCTTGAACACATCACAGTGCAACCTTATGGAACCTCGTTTATTTAGCTAACTAGCTTTTATCCTGCTGATCTCAACTTGGATTTCAACACTGGATTACTATTTTTAACTGATGGGACTTGCTTCAAAGTTTGGGTGTGCTTACCACTGCTGCTGTGAGTGGATGATGATGAAGGCTGTGCTGGCTGTGCCGCAGCAGCATTTATTTATTTTTTTTTTTAACCCAAAGACAGTCAGAGGTAGTGCATTTAGGTCTAATTTGATTGGTTTCGATCCATCTCTTATTACAGTATAGTGAGAATATTTTAATTGATTTTCTCTCCTTGGATCTGTTTTGTTTGTCTTTTAGGTGGAAGTTGTAGAGGGAGTAGCTGGCGAGGAAGACCATCACGATGACCAGGAAGAACAGGGAGAGGAAAACGCTGAGGCAGAAGGGCAGCACGATGAGCACGACGAGGATGGTTAGACGCCCTACTTTTTACAGAAATGCGAGGGAATGAATGACAATCAAGTTATTCATAATGGTTAATGAAAATGTACTTGAGTCTGAAACCCCACCCAGCAGTGAGTGGAACATCTGTTTCTGCTTTTAGGAAGCGACATGGAGCTGGATCTGCTGGCAGCAGCCGAAACAGAGAGTGACAGCGAAAGCAACCACAGCAATCAGGATAATGCAAGCGGCCGCAGGAGTGTCGTCACAGCAGCCACCGCTGGCTCAGAAGCAGGTTGGTCAACAGCTGTTTTTAATCTTTCAGTTTAGATTTAATTTTGGATCTTCTTTAAAATCCTCTTCATAAAACGTTTTCCTCTGTTCCTAAGTACTGTGTCTCTTTAAAGTTTTTGTAGGAAATGCGGTCACCTTTTCTTATTGACCTCCTTAAACTGAAATATTTCCCGAATCTTTGTTCCAACTGCTTACTAAATAGAAATTGCATTTCCGTCTTGCTGCATTGTGGTGTTTTTTTTTCTCCCTTGAATTGCAGACTAATTCAGTCCGCATAAAATCCTTAGTGCTTAACAGTCAGCATTTTGGATTTTGGGGATTTCTGAGAGCTAATGATACAGCAGACAAAATGGTCCCTGGCTGAATACCCGATGTATTTCATTTGCAGGCAGTAGGGTGTCCTTGGCATTTCCTATTTTTGGTATGAGCTCCTCTTTACTTCAATGCATATACAGATGTCAGGGCAAGAGTGAATTTGCAAAGTGCATACACAGTTTCCTGCTGAGAGTTCCTTCAGTTCGTCCCTTTCTCACATTTCACTGTTATTATGTCTGTCATGTTTAACTAATGTCACTCATCACAACTGTAGTCTTGTTGTTCCTTCACCCAAATAACAAACTAATCAACTTGTAGCTTTTCCAAACAGTGTGGTGTTTTTTCTCCTCAGTCATCTGAAGTGTGTATTTTTTACTAATAATGGTGTTGTTTAATGTCTACTTAGGATATTCAGTAAAATGGAGAAGCGGTGTAATGGTTTGAAAAATTCACGTTTCTATATGACACAGTGCTGTCACAGTTTGGTACTTTTTTCATAAAGCAAAAAAAAGTAGAAATGCCAGTGAAATTTACTGGATTTTTTTAAAAGTTTAATTTCTTAAAACTAACTTCGCAAAGTGTGATCTTTTTTCCACTCAACAATGATGGAGCTATACTTGAGTGACCCATCTTCTGGTGTTTCTTCTCAGCAACAAAAACAGTTCCTTAAAAAACACAAAATGTAGTATTAGAATTTTAAAGAAATAAAAAAAGCAAGACTGTTAATGACATGCTGCAGAGATGTCCTTTTAAGAACTTGTAGATACTTTGCCTTAAGCTGACAGGAGCACATGTACTGCGCCTGCTTGAAGGGAAATCCCCCTCATACCAGCAGACAGCTATAGTTTATAATTGTCATTCAAAAAGGAAGACCTGCTTGACGCTACTTTGTGAGTTAGCACAATATTACAATTCAACATTGAAAGAACAAAGCATATTTAGCATTCCCCAGAGAACAATAACACAATCCAGCAGGAAACATTTCTGCTAAAGAGCTCAGTGGTAGAAGAAAAACAATCTTACTTCAGATAACAAGTTTGTTTTGACCTCGCTCCCTCTTGACTTTAGCTTTTCGTTTATTTTCCTTCCTTTACTTTCCTCACTCGTGCACTGAGCTGAACTGCCAATTGAAGCGATTTGGTTAACCACCAGGCTCTGGCATCTGTGATGCTGACGCCAATTCAGCATGTTGAATAAGGGAGGGAAAAATGCCGACTAGTGCCGATGAAGGACAACAGTGCGGGGCAGCGACTAGCGCTCACCAACCCAATATTGACCGGCAGTTGACTGTCTTGCTTGGTGTTTCCAGAACCTTCATGTTCTGTGGGCTGCCTTTATAAGTGCACTGGCACTGAGAACATAATATTTCACAATATTTAAGCTGTATATTTTCTTTTTCAAATGCAGTAGTATTAGTTGAATGAATTGTTCGGTTTGTAATGTGCACCGAACAAAGAGCCTCTTACATAATGGTTTAACAAAATTTAGTACAAGTTGATCAACAGAGAGTGCAGCTGTTGTTTTGACTTGACGCGTCAGTGTTTTATGTGTCATATTAGTGTTGTTTGGCCTTGTAGTGGTGTGATTAACTAACCCGCACTCCTGCCTGGATAAATCAGATGTGTAAGACAAAAGAAAGGGAGGAGGGATAAACACAAGAACACAACTAGTCTCCTAACCTTTTTACTTCTTCATCCCTTGTCCTCCTCTCTGAAGGTGCCAGCAGTGTCCCTGCCTTCTTTTCAGAGGACGACTCCCAGTCCAACGACTCCAGCGACTCTGACAGCAGCAGCAGTCAGAGCGACGACGTCGACCAGGAGACTTTCCTGTTGGACGAGCCGCTGGAAAGGACGACCAGCGCATCCCACGCCAACAGTGCGGCGCAGGCCCCTCGCTCCATGCAGTGGGCTGTGAGAAACACCCCCAGCCAGAGGGCCACTGGTAGCGCCCCCTCCAGTTCCTCAACACCTGCTGGTCAGTGGATCTCTGTCTGTTTGTGGAATTTTGTTGTAAAGTGTGTGTTTGTGGTTCTAGTTGACTGTTACAGAAATGCCGTAAATTAATTTTACCTATTATCTCTGTCTTTTTCACAGCGAGCTCCACAGGCCTGATATATATCGACCCCACAAACTTGCGTCGCTCCAGTGCTATCAGCTCCAGTGCTGCTGCGGCGGCGGCGGCTCTGGAGGCCAGCAACTCCAGCAGCTACCTGACATCAGCCAGCAGCCTGGCCCGGGCCTACAGCATCGTCATCAGGCAGATCTCAGACCTCATGAGTCTGATCCCCAAATACAACCATCTAGTCTACTCACAGTACCCTGCAGCTGTAAAACTCACCTACCAGGATGCCGTCAACCTGCAGGTGAGATACGCTGCCATCGTGTTGTGATGTAAATACTCCACTACCCTGCAAAGGCACCAAGATACTAATTTCTGAAGGACACCATGTATTTAAAAACAAAAAAACAACAGCAAACAATCATGATATACTGGTGCCAGGACATTTACTATGACTGCTGCAGCTGCTATGAAATTAATCATCAACTAATTTTATAAGTGATTAATCTGTTTGAGTTCATTTTTTAAGAGAAAATTCTCTGATTTCAGCTTATTAAATGAGAATTTTTTCTGGATTCTTGACTTTTTTTATGATAGTAAACTGGATATATATATATATATGTATATGTAACTGATTTTGGGCTGTTGACAAATCAAGACATTTGAGGATGGAAACTTGAACTTTAGGAAGCACTTATCAACATTTTTCACGATTTTTTTCAAATTTTAGAGACCAAACAATGAATTGAGAGGTGGAGAAAAACATTGAAGGATTAATCAACAATGAAAAAAATTGTTAGCTGCAGCCCTTATGGCCATCATTTAACTGAGTCAAAGAGTGTTGTGTAAAGACTGCAACTGTCTTACCTTTTTAATGATATCTGTATTATTTTATGTGATACTGCGTAATGCAACCCTCAGTGGTTATTTGAAGTCATTTTTCCCCTCCTGAATACATCATATGTTTTTAAAGTGCTGTATAAAACTACATGTTTATAGAGGCTGAATGATGATCTGATTTAGAGTTAACATGTATTATTTTGGGCGTATACTTTCCAGTTATCGATTTGCACTGTATCCGTCACATCTGGACAACATTGACTGTCTGTTTATCATTTGTTGGACCAGAACTACGTTGAAGAAAAGCTGATTCCCACCTGGAACTGGATGGTGTCAATCATGGATTCCACCGAGGCTCAGTTGCGATACGGCTCAGCTCTGTCATCAGCCGGAGACCCGGGTCACCCCAGTCACCCGCTGCACGCCTCTCAGCACTCAGCTCGCAGGGAACGTATGACCGCTCGGGAGGAGGCCAGCCTCCGTACCCTTGAAGGACGCAGGTAAGAAAAGTTGTTGTAATTCTTCTTTGTCACATTTATTACTCACATCAGTTAATAACTTGTGTGATAATTAGTCTTTAAGACACCTTTTGAGTCTTGACACATCTAAAAAAATTAAGAAGACCTGAAACAACCACAGAAACAATCAGGAAGTCCCCTTCAGGAGCTTGGAGACTCTTTTTGGTCCCAATTTGATCTCAGTTCAACTGTGCTTGCACAAAATAGTTTGTTCCGCATATTTATGCATTCCTGTATTTAAAGTTTAGCAGCATTCTCACTTGTTTTGTATGTATTTTGGGTTCTTTCAGGAGAGCAGCTACCCTGCTGACAGCTCGCCAGGGCATGATGTCAGCGCGGGGCGACTTCCTGAACTACGCCTTATCTTTGATGCGCTCCCACAATGACGAGCACTCTGATGTGCTTCCTGTGCTGGACGTGTGCTCACTGAAACACGTGGCCTACGTTTTCCAGGCTCTTATCTATTGGATAAAGGCCATGAACCAGCAGACCACTTTAGACACCCCACAGTTGGACAGAAAGAGGTAAAAATGAGAAAATGGGTGAAACTTCTCTTAATGTACTAAAACTGAGTTTACTTTAGCTGCAGCATAAATATATAGGTTACAACAAAAAAAAAAGAGGAAAATCCCACTAGTTGTCATTGCTATTTCTTGAATTTGTGGTTATTGGTTGAAATTTCTGTCACTAGACAACTGAATTATCTGCATTGAATTGCGTATGATAGCCATCCGAACAAAATCCTGTTTTCAAATAATTAATGACTTAATAAGTCTTGCTTGAAAAAGCAAACAAGCAGGAACAGTGGTCGATAGTTTGGCTGCATAAAACTATTACTTTTTTAATATTGCGTACATTCATGACATTGCCAGTTTTTTGCTGTTGATGGAAAAAAGTTATAATAGTACGCTCTTGGTGTAATTGAAACAGTTTTTAACGCATTACAGCCATACTCCTCTTTTTGTTGTTTTTATGTATATATATATATATATATATATATATATTAGTGCTGGGCATAGATTAATTTTTTTAATCTAGATTAATCTCACTGCAATCCTGTAGTTAATCTAGATTAATCTAGATTAAAATTATAGATTTGAATTTTGCCAAAGACATTCAAAATAATATCTATCTATCTAAATGATGAAAATGCATCACAAACTGCTTGAGAAAGCTGTTCTACTATAATATTTGGTAAAGAAAAATAATGTTCCATAAGATTTACTTTGGTGTTTAACTTTTTTTTATTTTGTTTAAACACAGACATTTAGGAACACAGGTTCTGTCTCCATGTGGAAAAAAGCTTTTTCCTGCTAACTGGAATGAACAGCAGAGGGCGCAGCCTCTGATAACATGACCCTAACTGAACTGTGGGCCTACATTAGAGGTCATGAAGAAGACCATTAACGGTCAGCAGCTTTGTGACACGGCTTGCCAATCACTCCAGTCACTCAGGCAGACCAGCTTCCGCCTTGTTCACGCCCCCTCCGCGTAATTCGACCAGGTGTACATCCGCGCTTAAACAACAAAGTGAAATTGGTACCTTGCTCACTGTATAGACCCAACTTAGTGAATAGTTTATCGCGCGATAAGAATCCCGCGTTAACGCAGCACGTTAACGCCGTTAACGGCCCAGCACTAATATATATATATATATATATATGCATACATATATATATGCATACATATACACATACATCCACATAAAAAAGATGAAAAACCATATGCTTTTCCACCTAAAGCAAACCTAACAACCTATAAAAAAAAAAATATATATATATATATATAAACACACACAATAAAATTAAGGAAAGGGATAATAGAACCTGCTTTTTTCAAACCATATAACAGGTGTATGGAACAATAACATGCAGAATTAAAAAAGAAAATAAAATCAGCACCTTTTGTAGGGAGATAATCTAGCATTTTTTAAGTGATAATGCAGTTAGATCAACAAACATACTGCATTGTTTTATTTGTTCAATAAAAGGGGTGACAATTCTTCTGTGTGGTTGGTTTGGGAGTTTTTGTTTCAGTCGGTTAGATCTCTAAAATCTGTTTCATTTTCATGGAGGGGAAGCATTTTGACTAGATCTTAGTGAATATATCCATTTGTAGATTAATTGAGAGGGTAATTTTTTCCCATTAAGTATGTGTCATACATGTAACTATTTTTAACAATATTTGTAATTCGCTTTAACTTTTATTTGAAGGAATCGAGAGATTTTGGAGCTGGGTTTGGACAATGAGGATTCAGAACATGAGAATGATGAGGACACCAATCAAAGTAAGCCAGTTAACATTTAACAATAGTCAGTGTGTCATTAATGTCAAAAAACTGCTTGGTCATTTTAATGTGTTTGCTGACAGTTGATTTGTTTCTGTGTCACTTCAGGTTCAACTCTGCAGGATAAGGATGAGGACCCAGTCCCTGCTGAAACGGGTCAGAACCATCCCTTTTTCCGTCGCTCTGACTCAATGACCTTCCTGGGCTGCATCCCACCTAATCCCTTTGATGTTCCCCTGGCTGAGGCCATCCCACTGGCAGACCAGCCACACCTCCTGCAGGTCAGATTGCTGCTCAGTCTCTTATTGAAGGGGTCAAAGACGCATAATCAACAATGTAATTAGGTTTAAATTTGTACAGTCTGAAACGTAACTTGTTGACTGAATAGTTTTGGGGATTGTGATTCTGCATAATTAGGGCCCACATGAGGAAAGCAAATCTGGTGACCGACAGAAGGTTACGCAGCAGTTTAATGCTTCTAATGTGTATTTTCATGTTGTTTAAGGCCCCAAAGAGCTCATGGAGAAATAAGTGATTATAAGCACCATTAACAGTTTTAACGGCTTGTTCATCAGGGAAAATACCCATGCTGCCATGGTTACTAAATGATTTCTATGAATGAACTGCATACATAGCCTTATACAAATCAATTGTAGGAGCCCCTCCTAAATAGACTCTCAGTCAGGAGATTGATTATTAGTAGTTTGCTGAATGTCAAAAAAATCTTTAAAAAAATCACACACCTATCATAAAATATTGTGGTTGGTTCATTTGATTCCACACCACAAATGAACCGCACCACAAGTGGACCGAGTCCAACCTTTCTGGTGGTCAAATGAAATGTACTAACAGGGACTTACTGAACCAAACAGGGTAGGTGTGAAACCACCCTGAACTACTAATAATAAAACAAGCTCACTGTAGTTAAAAAGAGTTCTTTTCACAGCTACCAGCTAGTAGTGTGCTCTGCAGGAACAGCTTGATATTATAACTAGAAAGATATCTATAAGTCAATCGGTTACTCCTTTTTGCACAAGGCTTTTTGAGCACAGCATGAGATAAATCACAGAATTCGCAGAACATTACACCACTACCTCAGCCAGAGCATACACTCATTTGGCCAAACATGTTTTTTTTGCTTCAACTTCATTTTTCTCTTACAGCCTAATGCCAGGAAGGAGGATCTGTTCGGTCGTCCCTCTCAGGGCTTGTACTCGTCCTCCTACATGGCAACCAAAGGCCTGGCTGAGGCAAGCATGGACAGGAACTGCCTGGAGGTAAACATGGGCTCCTCTCTACCCTCCCCCTCTCAGGTATACCACCCCTCTTCACTGGACAAACACGCTGGCAGCTGTATTCTAATATCCACACGTAACAAACACCACCGGAATGTTAAGGTAATTTAACTTTTATATAGACATCTGTAAAAACTATCCAGGATTCATTATTACTTACTCATTATTTCCAGTGCTGTTTGAGAGCATTGGAAATAACAGATAGCAAGAAATAATGGATATTTTGGGTAGTCTTTGTGCTTACACTGAATTTTAGTGTGGATATTGGAACACAGCCTGTGCTCTGTGTCCCATTTCCATATTTCCATTCTTTCATCATCACACTGTTAACATCAAAGACATCCGTTCACATTATTAAAGAGCGACTCTGAACCCCACTAACACAGATCCTGCCAACTAAGATGTCTTACTCAGCCAACCTGAAGAATGTGATGAGTATGGAAACTGGCCCGCGGAGCACTGAGAACCAGGCACTGGCCGAACAGGAGCTGGAGGCTGCAAAACCAGGCCCGTCACCACATGACCTCGCCGCCCAGCTGAAGAGCAGCCTGCTCGCTGAGATCGGCCTCACAGAGAGCGACGGCCCTCCTCTCCCATCATTCAGGTACCAAACACTTATCTGTGCTTTGGGATTCGGCTTAGTTAGCTGTAAAGTTCAGGACAGCACTCCCAATTCAGACTTTTTTGTTGCCACACTGACGTTTCAGGCCAGACGTCCGTCTTCAGCGTGTAGATTCAGCAATATTACAAAGCCCGCACGTGGGGTTAATTATTAAGTCACCATATCAGAACATCAACACTGCATCCCAGCAGGGGGAGCCAACATTTTTTAAGGAGCAGAATCCTATTAATTTGTCAAAGCATGTATTTACATCATAAAGAAATAAAAATGAATATGTAGGGCAAGGCAATGCAGCTTTATTTGCATAGCATATTTCTTACAACAGAGCAATGGGAGATGACACTCATGAATTCATCTTACACCCAGAACAAACCTGTGATTAAGGGACTACATACAGCCGCTTTGCGCTTCACTCTGAACCCAGATTATGTGCTGTTTAACTAGCAAAAGTTGAGTTGAACATATTACAGTTTTGTTTTTATGTCTAATAAAATGTAATTACAGCCTAACATTTTGTGCTCCGTTCTCCCTTTTCTGCCCAGACCTCACTGTAGTTTCATGGGGATGATGATCTCACATGACATGCTGCTAGGCCGCTGGCGTCTGTCACTGGAGCTCTTTGGTCGTGTCTTCATGGAGGATGTGGGAGCCGAGCCTGGATCGGTACGTTTTTATCTGAATATTTATCTAAGTAAAAGTAGTAATTATCCCCAATAACATAAAACATATAACATAACTTTTTTTTTTTACATGGAAATAGATGAATAGATTTTTAAATGAAAGTTTCTTTACTACTCAAGGAATGTGCATTGAATATTTACTGTGTGATTGACTTTTAATTGACTTGACTTTTCATTGGCTCACACTGTTAACAATCAGCTAAAAGATGTGTAGAGCTGCAGACTAGCAAATCTCAATTCTTTGATTTGTATGTTGCTTTTTCTGTTTTGAGGTGATGTTGCCTTAAATGAGGGGGGTGCTAACGAACTTGTTTTATTATTTTTCCAGATCCTCACGGAGCTGGGCGGCTTTGAAGTAAAGGAATCCAAGTTCCGTCGTGAGATGGAGAAGCTGAGGAACCTGCAGTCCCGTGACCTGGCCCTGGAGGTGGACCGGGACCGAGACCAGTTAATACAGCAGACAATGCGTCAGCTAAACACACACTTTGGAAGGCGCTGCACAACCACACCAATGGCTGTGCACCGGGTGAAGGTCACCTTCAAAGATGAGCCGGGCGAGGGCAGCGGCGTGGCCCGCAGCTTCTACACGGCCATCGCCCTGGCCCTCCTCTCCAACGATAAGCTGCCCAATCTGGACTGTGTTCAGAGTGTCAGCAAGGGCATGCAGGCCAGCAGTACGTGTCATCACGATTACAATTCAAGTATGACAATACAGAGAAACTACACTGAATCATAGAACTCATTCATTGTTGCATTCAATGGTACTTTTGTGATGCTTAAAGCAGTTATCACGAGTAAAAATTGGTTTTTAAATATAAGAAATGTACACTGAAAGTTGAATTTGTTCTGTTAAATATGGATTTGTGTGTTTATTTCTATAGATCTAATGCAGCGCTTACGAAACAGAGACAGAGAAAGAGAGAGGAGAAGTGGAGGGCTTCGAGCAGGATCTCGGAGAGACCGAGACAGGTGAGCTCCAACCTAATAGATATATTCACCTTTTTGAAAAGGCAAAGAATTTTGTGCTGTGAGGGAGGGGAGACAAGCCTGTGTGTTTGTGTTGTGCAGAGACTCTAGGAGGCAGCTGTCTATAGACACCAGGCCTTTCAGGCCTTCATCAGAGGGAAACCCCAGTGATGAGCCCGACCCCCTGCCTGCGCACAGACAAGCTCTGGGTGAAAGGCTCTACCCACGCGTTCACGCCATGCAGCCGGTAATATATCATCTGTATCCGTCAAAGATCTGTGTTGCAAAAACTGATTGGTCAGTTTAATGGGGAACAACGGCCATTTTTAAAACATGGATGTTATTCTGGAGGCTATATAACATGCAGGAAAAAACTACTGAAACCTACACATGTACGTGCATATTGTGAGGGCACCAGGTAACCACTAGATAGTAGCATCATCACATGACTGCTTGCCAATTGCGATATGAATAGTGTAGAACTTCAAGTCCTTTGGCAACATAAAGTAATAATAATAATAAATAATAATGGATTTGACTTGATTTGTGACAGTTTCTCTGTCTTTTAAGTCTTCGTAGACTTACCTTTGTGATATATAGCCTCCAGAATAAAATGAATGTTGTAAAATGGTTGTTTTTTTTCTCCTTTAGAACACTTGGACCTGTCTTGAGTATTACCAGATTTGCATAAAACTGGTATCAGCAAGAAGAAGAAATCCATAGATTCTGGAGAGTGTATTGCCTTAACTTTGCTGTCATCAAGTTGCATCAGTTTTCAAACAGGAGCATACTTTGTTTACTCCACTCTGACTATATGCACGATGGCCAGTCTGTCTAACTGGAACAGTTGATGTTTTTTCTTCACCATACTTAGACCAGCTGTGTGTCTGTGTCCTCAGGCGTTTGCCAGTAAAATCACAGGCATGTTGCTGGAGCTGTCCCCTGCCCAGCTGCTGCTGCTGCTGGCGAGCGAGGATTCTCTCAGAGCCAGGGTAGAGGAGGCCATGGAGCTTCTCATTGCACATGGAAGGTAACCATCTGTTCACCGTGGTGACACGTACTGTCCTGCTCTCATTGCCTGTGACGCTAAAGTGCTGTACAAGCAGACAGCTCTATCAAAATGAATTTCTAAACTAACGATAAACTTTTGGTCTCTGTGTCCTCCAGGGAAAATGGTGCCGACAGTATATTGGACCTAGGTCTACTCGAGGCTCCAGAGAAAGCACAAGTAAACATCATCTCTGTTTCTACTGTTCTGTCCCAAAATGCAGAGTTTTTCAATGAACTTCTGACGCTAATGTCAGGAGGTGGTTGGAATCCGAACTAATATTTCTCTCCTGTAGGCATAAACTGATATGGAAGCCTTTTGAACAATGCATACCCTCTAAACAGCCTCTCCGTTTTGTGTGGTTTAAGCAACAGGAGAACCGCAAGCGTCATGGTTCAACCCGCAGCGTGGTTGACATGGAGCTGGACGACCCAGATGATGGAGACGACAACGCTCCGCTCTTCTACCAGCCCGGCAAACGAGGCTTCTACTCCCCTCGACCCGGCAAGAACACAGAGGCCAGGCTCAACTGCTTCCGTAACATTGGCAGGTAATGAATTTTCTCCTCTTTTGGTCAAACATGCAGAGAATTAAACTCAGTTAGTTTGATCTAAATCTTCAGCGGAGGACCGAGTTAGGGAAATGAATTACATCTTGTACAAGTACGAAAAACAAGTTAAATTATTAATATCTGTATTTTCTCTGCAGAATACTGGGGTTATGTCTACTTCAGAATGAACTCTGTCCAATCACGTTGAATAGACATGTCATCAAAGTGCTGCTTGGGAGGAAGGTAAGGGAAAATGTCTTTTTACAATTAATTTCTTCACACACAGTAAGACCCTGCTACATGATAATAGTGCTCTCCAGAATGAAAATTGATGCATCTTTGTTACTCCAGGTGAACTGGCACGACTTTGCGTTCTTCGACCCGGTCATGTATGAGAGCCTGCGGCAGCTGATCCGCCATTCTCAGGCTGGTGAAGCAGATGCAGTATTTGCTGCTATGGACTTGGCCTTCGCCATTGACCTCTGCAAAGAGGAAGGGGCTGGACAGGTAACTGACCACACTCTCAATGAGTCACCAAATGCAGATTTTAGAGCTAAATGCTAACACATTAGTGCTAAGACCCTGTTGTTTAGACTAAAAATTATGGCTGGGTGATTTGAATTGATTTATTTCAGACATGTAAAAAAAAAAAAATTAGAAAAATGATTATACAAACAAGGAGACGGGAAAAAAAGCAATAATTACAAAAGAAATGGCCAAACGCATGATGACTTGGTTTACATAATTAATAAGGAGTAAGAAATAGTACAAACTTGTTTAATCCCACCCCTTCTCCAGAAGTCGTTCATTTTAATTAACCAGCTTCCTTATTGATTTAAGCCTATACTCTAGTTACACATATATGCATACAGCCACATACCCAAAAAACTGATTACCTACAATTTTACATTATTATTTACAGAAAAAAACAAGGAGGGTAAATTTACTTGAATTTTATTTTCAATTAGGAGTTTGACTTCCAACAATTCTGAAAACAAGATATTCATGATGAAGATTAACTATTATAATAAAAGATTATTGTGCAGCGTTTCGTTTTGCAATGACGCTCTTGTTTTCTCTGTTATAAATCCGGTACTTCCTTTTCCTTTAAAACGGTGCGATCAGTGTTGCACACTCGTTGACTTTCCTGTCAGATTTTAGACTTTATGTCTTAAAAATTATCCTGATCTTGATTTTTGCCATTATAAAACATTATCCTTATTCAATGTAGAATATTAATCATATATTATAATATAATATTTTTTTTTTTTTTTTTTTTTTTTTTTTTTTTTTTTTTTTTTTTAAGCATAAACAGGAGAAATATGACTCCTGTTTATGCTTGGCTGATAAAGCTTACTCTGATCTGTGAGGAACATTGAACCACTGTGACTGGCCTGTTTGTCTCTCAGTTCTGTACTTAATTTGCATCACAGAACTTTAATATTGTAAATCTTCAGCCTGAGGTTTTGCATTTGAAAGTGGAGTCTGATTACTGATTGTGCCATTAAGTGTTGGTTGATGCCTTATTCTTCCTGGTTTAGGTGGAGCTTCTGTCTGGTGGGGTCAACATGCCAGTAACTCCTCTCAATGTGTACGAGTACGTGAGGAAGTACGCTGAGCACAGGATGCTGGTGGTAGCTGAGCAGCCTCTCCATGTAAGTAGAACACTTAAAAAAAAAATGTCTTAATGCTGTCAATGCTGAGATGGTCAATGTTCTCCCAAAAACCTATCTCAGAGTGTTTCAGTCAGTACGTTTACATGATTTTAGAAGAATTATTGTTGTTATTGTAATTATTGTCGAACTTCTTGAAATTGGACTAACACGCCCAGATAATGCAATTGGAAGTTGAGCTATTCCGTCATGGAAACACCTCATTCATACTTTAACTGGACTCGGAATTCAGTACGTGCTCCTCGTCGCCGCGCCAGCCTCCCTCTGTGGATAGGGATGGGAACTCTTCGTCACTTATGAGGGTGGAAGGGGTGCTGCATTAAAAAATAAGTGCTGCAAAGGGACTTGTGTTTTCAATTTTAGCTTAGTAAGGGCCATACAACCTAAAAAGGTAATCTTATATATTTATTTTACATTAAAAAGGTCACACTTCAGCCACCCCCCTCCTCTGATAAATAAAGTGCAGTCCCACAACAGCGGCGGACAGGGCCACAGCAAAACATACTTTAGCCACTTAAAAAAAAAATTAATGCCAGTTCAAGTGTACACTATATTTAAATATTTTCTCCTCTTTACGTAATACAAAAGCTGATGAAGGCAGCGGTAAACCAGCAACTCTGCCGTTCAGTGGACTAAAATGTTTTTCTCAGTGGAGTCAGGTGTTTTTATATAACAGCTTCAAATCTCCATCGGTAAGGGCTTTATTACGGCAAGGTTATGCAGGGAATATATTGTAAATATAGCGAAAGCTACACTTAAACTGATACTGATTATTTCTTTGGTGGCTTAAAACTTATTAATGAGGGCAGTTTGCTCAGTGCTACTTTATTGTATGTATGTTATGTGGCGGTTTTCTACTCTGAAGTTAGTGTAAATTAACAGTTCTGATTGTGACTTGGTCAATAGCACAGGCTGTATAAATAATTAAGGTTTATTGCAACTAACTGAAAGAGGGCATATCTCCACCTGCCTTGGTGGAGTTGGACATACTTCTGTCAATAAATTAATTCTCCTTCAGGGCTTTTACGTATACTGGGACAAGGACAGGAGCCCAATTAAATGGCCCAATTGAGCCATGACTGTAGCTGAACTGTGCATGTAAATGTACTGAGTTTGTCAGAACTCAGACAAATGTTCCCAGTCTCCAAAATGTGTACAGACACCAGTTCTAATGTATGTCTTTGTCTTTTGTAGGCAATGAGGAAGGGACTGCTGGACGTGCTTCCTAAGAACGCCCTGGAGGACCTGACGGCTGAGGACTTCAGGCTGCTGGTAAATGGCTGTGGAGAAGTCAACGTCCAGATGCTCATTAGCTTCACCTCCTTCAACGATGAATCTGGTATGCTGCTCTGTCTCGATCTTCTCTGCTCTTCCATCTACTTCTTTCCATTTTCCTGTCGTATCTCTGTTCCCTGCAGTAATTCAGAAATGAAAGAGTTTTGGTTGTATATGTTTGCTGTAACATAGTAAACAAAGAAATGTATTTCATCCAACAGGGGAAAATGCAGACAAACTGCTGCAGTTTAAACGCTGGTTTTGGTCCATAGTGGAGAAGATGAGCATGACTGAAAGGCAAGATCTGGTAAGTCTGTCCTCATCATAATTATCCTTCAAAACAAAGAGGCTCACCAGGGCTCAGTAGTTAAGTGCTTAGCATTGTCAGTAATTGTCAGATTAACAATTCAAATTTAAAGAATATTCTCCATTAGTTCCCCAATGCTGAGAAACATGCCACACTGGCTACAAGTTATTTTACACAAGCTCCTCTAGAGTGTAATTGTCGAAGCTATTGTAGATGTAAAATGGTAAAATAAAGAGCAATACAGGATAGTAAGGTGTTGCTCAGTGAATTTTATTTACGTTTCATCTCTCTTTCATATTCTTTAACTGCTTATTGAGTGTTTCTCTCTTTTGCTCCCGGTATTACTGCATATATGTATAGTGTTAGTGCTAAAAAATAGGGAGATCACCTAAAACTTTTTCTCGGGACTGTGCAAGTTATATAAACTCGCTGAATCACTGTATGTCAAATATGCACCCTATGTTATGTCAAATTCAGAAAAACAAATGTATTCCTCTGCACTGAACAAGGGATCCAAAAACATTCTTGACGAACAGAAGTCATAAGGGGCCGTGTTTGATTACAGCAGAACTATATCAATACATGTATTTACAAACGCTCACACAACTCGTGTAATATAATCAAAGTCTCATTTATCCAGATTTACCCCAAGTGCTTTCAAAACATGTATTTTTGCTAAAACCACAATATTTAAACACTCATGCTTAAACAATATAGGTGCGCTTCTTATCCGTGCATGAGACTGTTTATGCATAAATGTTTTAAAAAATATAGTTTCAGTTAAATTGTGTGTTCAGGAAGTCCTGAACATGCGACTGGATACATGAGACTTGGATTATAGTCCACACGTGTGACAATTTGTAAACAGATGTTTTGATAAAGGTTTGCTGTTAAACATGGTTCCCTGTGACATAAGTGCATCAAGAATGTTCACCTTTTTGGATTCTTGGTTCACTGGAAAGGCATGCGAGAAGAACAAAGTTTTCCTCCCAAATTCAACTTAACATGGGGTAAGTAGTTAGGCGGGTTTCCATCACAGATTTGCGCCAAACTTGAGCAATATTTTCAAAATGTTGATGAAACACAATTGCGAGATGACTGCGTTTCCATTGAGTGATGTCATGTGACTTCTCCTCTTGTGATAACATTCCCAGAAGCATGGTGATGGATGTTCAGAACATCAGCAGGTTTGTTTCTGTTGCAGCCACCGCACTAGCCGCCATTATTTCCTATCGAAGATGACATAGGCGTGTTATGTGAACGATAATTGAAATGCAAGGCCCTTATACATGGAAGCGGCCACATATGATGGATTTCAGGGAGTTGATAGTCCACGATTTCACAGAGGAATTGTGGAAAAAAGCTTGAAGATTGCAATAGTCAAAATTAAATGGATGGAAATGGCAAACTTGACCAATGATTATCATTTTCCACAGGTGTACTTCTGGACCTCCAGCCCTTCCCTGCCAGCCAGCGAGGAGGGCTTCCAGCCGATGCCCTCCATCACCATCCGGCCTCCAGACGACCAGCACCTTCCCACAGCCAATACCTGCATCTCACGTCTCTACGTGCCACTCTATTCTTCAAAACAGATACTCAAACAGAAACTCCTGCTAGCCATTAAGACCAAGAATTTTGGTTTTGTGTAGAGGTTCGACAGAAAAGAGTTTAAAAAAAGGAAAAAAATAAAAACCTGTTTACTGTTGTGTAATATTTACCTAGCTCCATTTTTGTAGATTTATTTTTTGTCTATACAATTTTATGAAATTCGACATACTGTCGCTATCTCCCCAGGCGGTAATATTTGTTTGTGTTGTGAACACAAACGGCTTGTTATTTTTATTTCAATTTCTATTGTTTTTTTTCTTTTGTGTTAATGAAGAAGAGGTATACAGTCCAGAACATTCCTGCATTGGCACTGTAAAACATAAAGCCCACAGCCCTGCTCTATTGGCTTAAACTTTTGCTTCGCAGGAATGTGGTTTGACAGAAAGCTGTCTGCCGAAACCCAGCCAAAGATGACAGCAGTAGAAGTATTTAAAAGAAGAAAAGAAGACACACTGTGATTATAAGTTTTTCCTTCCCTAGAAAAGTACTATCACTGACAGTTCACTGCTGCCTTTGTGGAAAGTCCTTTTTTTCTTGTACAGGGGGAGTAGGGAATTTCAAAATAAACTTGGATGCAAATCAGTTGTCCTGTCTGGATTCATTTTCAACAGTGTTATATTAAGAATAGTAGACAACTCATGTTACATAAGTGTGAGAGGAGGCTGCTGCTGCTTTGCATCAGATGGCGATAGTTAAAGGAATACTTCATTCCCTAAATGACCTTTTGTATATTAAATACTGTTACATTGAATTTTGTGTTACATTGAACATTGATTTTCTTGCATGCCTCATCAGTGAATGAGGAATCCAAAAACGGAGACAAAGTCTTGATTAATTTGAATCACAGGGTGGCATTTTAACAATAATAAAACTATCAAAATGTCTATTTACAAACTCTCACACACATTGGTAAGTCTGAACAAAACAAAGCCACACAATAACACTAACTGAGGCTGTTGCAGCAGCTCCAATGTTGAGCGAGGTAAAAATACTGTTTTTGTCAATGGAGTCTGGCCCGAAGGAGATCCTGCATAACTTTCACCTGACGCTCAGTCCCCCGTTTCCTCTGGAAGTACTGACCATACTGCTGGATAAAGACAAGTGAATTATACTGCATAGTGTATATGAGAATTTTCACAAATTCAAGAACATAGGTAAATAGTCAAATGGTTATTTGTCAGAAAAAGTATACCTTTAATCTTGTTGCAAGCAATATAGGCTATGGGTTTACAGATATAATAGTATAGTTTTGGCTGTAGTATTTTAAGTTTTGTGTTTGTGCGCTGTTTTGCACTAGATCTGTTTTGCAAGAAACTATGTATCTGTATGAACCAAAATGGATTGTAAAAGAAAAATCTTAAATTGTAAGATTATACAATACCATTTTAAACAATATAGCTGGAAATGTGCAACTACAGAGTCAAAGTACCAGTCATACTGTTTAACAAGGCATATGACACAAATTAACATTTGTTTTTTTTGTAGTGGTACCCCAAAGTGGGACAGGGAATGTTTTTGAACTGAGGTTTCTGGCCAATCAGCTTGGGAGAAATCCCAGTCCCGCCCACTTCAATGAGCTGTCACGGCCCGTTTGTGTTGCCTTCAAAGATTTTGTAAAAAGAAAAAAGAAATTTAATGTACCAACTTAAACGGGTTATAAAAGCAAAAAAGTCCGAATGTTTGACACTCAGTTGGTGTGTATTGGTTGTATTGGTAGTGTGTAAAATAAATTAAAAATGTGATTAAAAAAATTAATGTGGGCAATTAACAAAAAAAGAGCAATTTCATATCTTGAGCATAATCTTTCTCAGTCTACACTGAAAACAGAAGTTAAACATGTTTTCTTCCAAATAGCAATAGTTACGAAAACAAGTATCTAGTCTGAATTAAATTTTTGGACAAAAATCTGTTAAAAATCTGATGAACAAACCGGAAACACCACATTACAGGCGACAGTGAATGCAGCGCCTCTGCTCCAGTCAAAACGGAGCCATATGAGGTGAACCTGCTCCGCTGGCGGTCACATTGTGGTGGTCAGCTAACGGAGGCATATTATCTTACGATGATATCAGCTAGCTCGCTGGCTAGTTAGCTTACTGAGTTTGGAAGCCTTAACCGGGTTTAGCTAGCTAGCAGGCGGTCCGACCGGGCCGATGTTGCTGGCGGAGGAGGGGATGAATTTATTGTCTTCCATCATGTCGAAATCGTTCCGTTATTTCTAGCTAGCACTGCAGGCTAGCGCGGCTAATAGCGGCAAGCAAAGCGTGACTAATCGGTCTGTTGTGTGAAAAACAATACAAATGGAGCAGTGGCAGGACGCGGCCTCTCAACAGGTCAAGCTGCTTACAAATCGTCTGAATGAACTGTTGTCCAAAGGTCTGGGGCTGCTGCGCTCCGAGCTCGGCGTGGATTTGGGACTGAAGCCTGAGCTCATTCCGCCATGGGTGATCCTCTTAGCGGCGTGTACCGGGCTGGTGCTGATGGTCGCTCTGTGGGCCTCAGCCTGCCGGGCTCTCTTCAAAAAACGACCCGCTGTTAGCCCTGTGGACGACGGTATCGAAGTGAAGCGAGGTGCCGGTAAACCTGTCAAAACCGAGGAGCCGAAGAAAAAGAAGAAGAAGACAGAAAAGGCACGTAGCATACGCGAAACCAGTCTACACCCTTTCTTAGCTTCATAACGGTTTCGTTAGCAAGGCTAGCTGTCAAGCTAACACTGACAGCTCAATCTCATGTCATGGCCAAAACCCCAGCTAGCTTCAGGCTAGTGTCTCATATGGCTATGCTAACTTGTATAGTGTTACATGCTTTAAAGGAATATAGCTGAACATTGTCATGGTGCAATTCATTTTCTCTTTACATGTGTATCCCAGAAAGCCCAGCCAAATGGGAGAGCTGTTGCTGAACCACAGGAAGAAGCCATAGTGTCGGAAGAGATAGTGCCACATCACCAGCCGCCCCCACCAGAAGTCAAGGCTGAAAAGGGTGCTGAGGTAATTTGCTTTGTGGAAGACTTTTGGGGCAAAAATCACTACATTATGATGTGAGCAGAGCATCTTGATTTGTTCAGAGTGACGCATGTTCCCGAGTTGAAAGATATTTCACTCTGCTGCCATAGCTTTTAAGTCACATCATTATTTTTGTGCCCTTTTCAAATAAATCATTTGAGGAAAAAAAGCCACCCTTTTCCACTGTCACCATGTAATGATGTAAGCAGACCAGCTGCCAGTGTTAGGTTACAGTTTTTGACTTGCATATGCAGCAAAATCCTGAAGGATGGTTCCTGGTTTAGGACAGCACAAGGTGCAGCCACACTCAGGATACCACAAACTAACACAAACTGTGGTCCTGAAGGTGTTGGAGTCAGAAGATGTGCATACACTAAGAGATGGACATGTAACATATTTAGAGGGTCGTGGTCAGTGGATGTAGTTTCACTTATAAATAGATGTGGCTTGAGTGCTGATTTGATTGACTGCCCATGGTTCAGTCAGCATGGGGCCACTTGCCCAGTTGCTGTTCCTGGAGGTTAAATCGTATGTGTTAATATTAACTCCACTGTAGCCCCCGTTTTCTTTAAACTCACTCTTACAATTCTAGGTGTTTTCTATCATTCTTTTCTACTTTATACACATTATTTCTCTTCTTCAAGTTGAAGAAGTCCAAGAAGAAGGCCAAACAGGCTGTGAAGGAGACCAAAACAGTGACTGCTGATGGCAAAGAACCAGAAGAAGGTGAAATATTATAAATCACATAATAATTAAGAGGCCTGTTTCTGTTTGTTTTATTTATTAGTAAACCCCACTCATCAGAAACTAGCTCAGTGCACCATAAATTGAATGAATAACTTCTGTACTTTGTAAAATGGATTTGAATTTGGCCTTTTTATTAAAAAAAAACAAAAAACAACTTGATACCAGACGTACCGTGGTATAATGGGACCTGCCATAGACCTTTCTTCCCATGAAATAAATATAGCCTGTATTTGAACAGTTTGTGCATCTAATCTTTTATCCTACCTAATCCATACCATATTTCCTCACTAATCCCATAATTTAAACCTTGCAGTATTTTGCAACTAATTCCACGCTGCAATCAATGGTTCTTTTCAGGCACATGGGAGACCAAGGTCAGCAACAAGGAAAAGCGTGAGCAACGCAAGAAGGACAAGAGCTCCAGTGATGGCTCAGCCAGCCCCGGAGGAGGGGACACACCAGTGAGTGCCCCCCCAGAGCCGCCCAAGGCCCCTGCAGCCCCCGCACCTGCCAGCCAGAAGAAGAAAAAAGGTGATTTTTTAAAAAACAACTTAAAAAAAAAAAAAAAAAATCTTTACATTTACGCTTTGATTTGTTTCTTTTGGGTTGTTGTAATATTGGGAAGAGGTAGGAGTTCTCTTGTATACATTCACACAGAGCTCAAACAATTAAGGCCATCTCGGACAAACAGCCAGATATGACACCTAGAGTGAGATGTTTCTGTCTGTTGCTCTGTTGCTCTGTATGGGCTGTTGTTGCATTTGGTAGTCTCTTGTTGACAGTACTGACTATAAATACAGGCTTTAGGGGAATTGAACTTACTCTCAGAGTGAGTTTTCCCTTAAGTGTTGTGTGTGCTCCCGTCAATAATAGGCTTACTGTACTTAATATATATTGACCTTTTTTGAATTCTGTCTTTTCAGGAGAATCCACAAAAGTAAAGGCAGATAAGGTTGAGGCTGTTGTATCTCAAGGTAATTATCAGTTCAGAAAGACACCCCCAAGCACTGACATCACATCTGTGCAATATTTTTAATCGACCACGAGTCCACATGCTTCACTAGGAGCTCCCATATTAGATGTGTCCCCAACCTGATCTGTGTTTATTCCGGCTGAGGATCTGGTTTCTCTCTTGGTATTAGTTAACAGCAGTGAGGTGGTGGCGGTGCCAGCTGTGACTGAGGTGGCTGTAAATGTTCCTGCTCCCACCGTCGTTCCAAAGGCGGGGCCCTGGACAACCAGTAGAGAACCAGCATCACTGTGGGGAGCGGAGATAGATGGTAAAGATGCTTTACCACTTATTGCTCAGTTGCGGAATCCCACATGTGATGATTTAAAAGTTTTATGGTAATCCATAAAGTGGTTAATACCAGAAGTCGACTGATAGTGGTTTTTCAGGGCCGATACCAATTATTATTATTATTATTATTATTATTATTATTATTATTATTATAGTTAATTAGACTGATAACAGATATTTGGAACCGATATACATTTACAATGAAAATGAAAATATTTCAGTCAAAATTTAGAATTTGGAATAGAACAAACTTCAACACAAAACTTTGTTTAAATTGCTTTAGCAAATGTTTAATCAAAACTGAAATGTTCAACATCAAGATAATTGGCAAAATGCTAAATATCGGCCCCAATAATCGTCCAGGCCGATAATCTGTCGACCCTTAGTTAATAACCAATAACAACTATATCAGCTGAAGCGTCAGTTAGTGATGCACTGATTGATAAGCTGGAAGGGTAATGATGCTTATATCAACATCAGTGAGTGGATCAGGTATCAGCAGATGTGATTGATCCACTTTACAGTCTATTTCTTTGTCACTGTTGTAATAAAACTTCAGAGCTCAGTTTGAAGAAAACAATGTAAAACAATATCAGTTTCATTAATATAGGTTTTAATTTAATGCTTGACCTTGGTAACAGTAGTTGAGGAAACTATCATAACCAGGAATGCACCGATCCAACTTTTTAATAAGTGGGCTTTCAGAATCGGCCGATACTGAGCACTAGTGCGATGCCATTACCAAACCGTTTTGCCTCACTGCGTGGCAGGCTGACTGGGATCATTATGTGTTAAGCATCAGGGATCAGGCTTGACTTAAACATTACAAGCAGCTCACATTAACACATTCATCCAATGATTGATTGTCAATTGTGTTGGACAGTGACATCACAGCATCTGTGTAATGTGTGTGTTTCAGAGTCATGGACAGTGATTGACAGGGGAATGCCACCAACAGAGCGGAAACTGGTGTCTTTAACTGGACTGGGTGTTAGTCCTGCTGGTAAGTATACAATAAACATTATTTATTAATTGTATTTAAAAGGGACCATGTACAGTTTAAACTGTAAATGCCATAATTTGATGCACTGGATTATAGTTTAGAGCTAATGAGCATCTGCAGTTCCTTGGCAGGTCAGAACAAATACACAGCACAATGACATTATAATATAAAGTTGTACAAGAAGAAAAGACACACGCAAGACAAATAATACACACAATAGCACATGATATAAAGAAGACACAAGACAGACAATACAATGTAAAACTACAAAAAAGAGCACAAAACACAGAATATAAAGGCACACACAGTAGCCTATCACATGTGTGTGATTGTCAAATTAAAAACAAGTTTTACAGTCCAGAGTTCAAGGTCAGCGAGTGCAGAGCTGAGCAGCTTTTATACGACTTTTCAAGGTGGTTTTGAAAGTCCTGATAGAGCTGCAGCTCCTCACATTGTCGGGCAGAGTGCTCCACTGTTTTGTAGCATTTACAGAAAAAGCTGATAGCCCAAACACACCGCATGAAATAGTGTGTTACAGTCTCGTACAGAGGCTAATCTAGAACTTACTGAGCGAGTATACACACAGTCACATGATGGATCAAACCATTCAGAATTTAATCTTGTGATGTTTAATGTGGCTCACACCTCTTGATGGCGTTGTTTCCCAAAGCGTCCCCTGTGGACTGCAGGTTGAGTGGTTGTTCTTGTGTTTGTAGAGCCCCAGCCTGTGAGCGACCTGACCTGGCTCAGTCAGCCCCGAGTGGACGACGAGTGGTCTGGACTCAGTAAGGATAATATATTTAACTTTGATGTAGCTTTTAGTTTTCATACTCCTTTACACTTTTAATTATTTACTGGTGGTCTTTGTCTTCCTCAGATGGTAGTTCAGTCGACCCCAGCTCTGACTGGGACGCCCCCGCTGAAGCCTGGGGCAACTATGAAGAGCCCACTCCTGAGCCCCCTCCTGCTCTGGTGCAGCCCCTCCCCGAGCCCGCTAAGGTCAATCTGCTGATTGGAGCAGCTGTAAGTACGACCAAGCTGAGACAAAACAAAGGCTATATCCACACTAATATGTATGTGTTTTAAAATGCAGAACTGTTGCCACGTTTTTGCAGAGTCCACACTTCTGGACAACATAATCAAACCTCTAAAACAACAGACTTTCAGTTTGACACTCCATGGTTGCAGACTTCTGAAAATAATGATGCAGACACAAACAATGGCTTATCAGTTACAACATGTCAAGTCAAAATATTTTAGCTATGTCTACAAGGCTTTTTTGTTTTTTATTCTTCTCCCATTGTCATGGCTTCCTCCGGCGGTGCGCAATACCTTTGAGTGATCATGTGATATGCATTTTCAGGCTTGTTCATATGGGCAGACAGTTATTCATGAAAAGGTGCTTAAACACTTGAGTGTACAATGATCATTTTTGTTTTAAAACGGCATTTTAAAATGAAATCGTAATGCTGTGGATGTTACCTAAGCATTATGGGAGTAACCTGAAAGTTTTAAAAATAACAACCCAGTAATGAATGACTCCTCTGGGGTGCAGGCCCCAGGGCAGCTGTCCTGGTTCTTCCCCCTGGCTGTGGATGTACTGCTCATAGTAGTGACTTAACACAATAGACTGAGTACACACACACACACACACACACACACACACACACACACACACACACACAGAGCCTTTGTTGTGCTTTTGTTCTTTTATTTAAGAACATTGCACACCCAGAGGACACCCACACAGCCATGTCCTTTGGATGTGATGGATTAGACCACCTCTCAGGACAGAGTGCATGTATACAGACTGCTCTAAAACTCTTCGTGACAGACTCTAAAGACACGTCACAGCCTGAAAGACACTGGCGTTCTTAATATCATGAATGTTATGAATAACAAAATTAAATTGTCATAAGAATTACTTAATTGTACAGTTGCATGCGTTGCTGTTTGTCCATGCTGTTCTTGGTATCACCATCAGATGGCGCCAGACTATGGCATCGCTAATCCTGCTCTTGATGCCTTCAACATTTCACTTCTATAACTTTGTCAAATTTATGATGGACAGTTAAAAAAAGGCAATAAAAAAAGACATGTATAAATAGGATTTAAATTGGGTAAGTGAAAACAGAGCTTACCACAGAGGCGGAATATATCTTTAAAGTACCAAGTCACGATTTATCCACGTGTGTTCAGCAGGATGATGATGAAGACGAGAAGGATAAGGGGGAGAGCGCTGCTGATGGAGCAGCTAAAACTAAAAAGAAGAAAAAGAAGAAGAAGAAGGCTGCTGAGGAGGGAGGAGCAGCTGGCCAGGTAACTGCCAGTGAAAATACACACAAACACACATGCATGAGTGCAGAAAGATTTTAATTTTTTTCTATGTTTGACATTCAAGAAGCTTATTTATTATTTTGGCCCTTGTGATCAGTCTTTGACATTTCTAAAGGTTACTTTGAATTCACTGGACTGTTTGGTGCAAACTTAGCTTGTTGGTGTGTGTCCCTGTGTCCTGTAAAGGGCGAGGAGCCAGAGAAGGAGGCGGCACCCGCAGCCGTTAAGAAGCAGCCACCTGTTCAGGAGAATACTGCTGCCGTCCAGCCTGTCAAAGCAGCTGCTGTTGAGGTCGGTGCTAATATCTCACAGCAGAGTAAATAATCTCAACTGCCTTTTTCCCTATTATATCGTATTTAACATTAAAAAGTCCAAGGGTTCTGAATTCTGTAAGGCGTCTATCTAAATCTGCTCATTCAGTCAAATTTCATAGTGATGCATCATGCACATGTACATTTGTCACGCGCTGTATTTTGTAACTGCATGGGGTTTGTGGATTTTAACTGCTTTATTCATTCTCTTGCTGATCAAGTCAAACCATGTTTCCTTTTTCTTAAAGGCGAGAGTGGAACAACCAGTGAAGGACAACATATCCCAGAAACCCCCTGTCACACAAGTGCCACAGAAGCCTACTGATGGAGAGCCCACTGCCAAGCAGAACAGCCTTTCTGCCCCAACACAACAAAGTAAGCACATTTAAACCTGAGTAACATCAGACAGTGGAGGCCTTCTTGAGAAATATAACTGCCAGATGTCAGGTCTGTCATTTTTTAGATGCTCTTCCAGGCCCCGAGCAGCTTTTATTTTTCAAAGGTTAATGCAATAACAGACATTACATAGTGATAGTGATACAACTTTAAATGTCTATCTTTACAGACTGTATATCTCCTTTTTTCCTTGTTTTTTTTTTAAAGTGGGAGTTTTGAGAATTTTATTCCATATTGCTCATCTTTTTTTTTTCATCAATATGTTGACACACAAACATGTCAAGAAATCTTGACACACAAACATTTAAACACTCGAACATGGCGGCCAAAAGGATCACATTCAGCAAAAGCATGAGTCCATGAGCGCTCAGTCAGATCATGCAAATAAGTCCATGAAAGTGTAGCAGGTGGACATGATCATGCAGAGGGTACAATTATTCTGCTTCAGGTTCATTCATTAGGTGAGACAAATCATTGTTTTTAATGTAGTATATATAACATCCCCATAGTTTTTTAAACACCTCTTGTTTGCTCTTCAGAGTATATGGAATTCTTTCCAGGGGTAAACGTAGAGCTAATTCCTTAAACCGCTGTGAAATACTCGGTTTGCCCATCGTTTTCCACGTTAAGGCAGTCACCCTCTTTGCCCATAGTAAACACATATTCAGAAAAATGTGTTTGTGATGTTTTATGTTATGCCCCTCTGGGTAAAGGCCAAGAAAAAAAATTTTGGTTTCCATTCTAGTCTCATCGATAAAATTTCCTCAATTGTTGATTTAACTTCTTCCCAAAACTCCCCAACTCTCGGGCATGACCAAAAGCAATGGAAAAGTGTACCCTTATCCTCACCAAATCTGGTACATACATCAGGTATGTTACTATGAAATGTATTTAATTTTTCAGGTGTGATATACACTCTCATCAACCAATTGAACTGTAGAAGTTTTAGGCGTGTATTGCCTGTCTGTGTTTGGGCTGCTTTGCATGCTGTACGCCACTGTTCCCATGTTAGTTCCTCCTGAAGGTCTGTTTTCCATGCCTTAAGTTTAGAGTCAGGAGTCTGGGGAATGAGCTGTCAACAGGTCGTAAAATTCAGAGATAATACTGCTACCAAATGCATTTTTTATAAGATATTTATTTATACTTTTATAATGTCCAACCAACCACTGCTTCACTGGTGATGGTCTAAAACTATGGTATTGTAACAGCTTTCTCTCTTGTTTGTGTGTCAGATTAACTAGAGACAGGTCTTCCAACAGCGTCCATTCCCAAGTAGTATTGGGGAGCCATCGTTGATATATTGACCTGATGGTTAGAAAAAGGGAAGTCACATATTTTCTCAGCAGTGAACCTAATGGATGTGTGACACTCCTGACGTTGAAACGGCCCGCTCAGCATTCGTAAAATCTTGAAAATGTTAAAAACCATTTGTGACTAATGTCCGTTTTTGTGTTTCCACAGAAAAACCTGAGGAGAGCCAAGCGCCCAAGCCTGCGAAGAAGAAGAAGGCGAGAAGAGAGACATGAGACCGAGTCCCCTCTGCAGACCTCTGTATGCAAAAGACTTGATATCCTGTTTATGCAACACCTTTTGTGACAAGAACTTTGAGCTAAGGTCTCCATGATGGACTTAAACCTTCAAACCAGTCTGGAAAAACGAAACAACTTTTATACACGTCGCGTGTCAGTCGATGGATTGTTGAAAATTGAACCTAGATGCAGTGCAATCTAATGTAATGCGGTGTTAATGATTTTTAAGTATGCATTTGATACTTGTCTTCTAATTCCACTGAATCAAATAACTGATTGAAAGAGCTGTATTGTAGTAATTAGACGTAGAAAATACTGATCATGTTTAGAAACTTGATGTTGTTGTGGCTGACGACTGGAGTTTACTGTGTAGAGTGGAAACAGTCAACGTGCTTCAGGTCACTCAACACTGGGCCGTAATGTCGCGCTGGCCTTTTGCTTTGGCAGTCTTTTGATTCTGCGCTTACATGTGTAAGTCCTGATGGTACAGTGAGCGCTAAAGAGCAGAGAGATCAAATGTTAATTTCAGCGGCTCAACAGGGTGTAAACATTCGTGGCATAAACGAGACATGAGCATCGCGAGACGCAGAAAAGGGAATCACTTCTGCTCTGTGTTTATTGCATTCTTATCTTTGACGACAACATTTCAGTTGGCTCAGTCCATCCGGTTTGTCCCCTGTCTGATGTTGTACTGCAGTGTTTCGAGACGACTTGTTTCCTTGCTGTTTTTACTATCTGTGACTGCTTTGTGGCCAGAGCCGTCTGAGAGCCTCTGATCATAGATGTACCATTGCAGTGTCATCAGCCTCTTCATGATTTTCCACCTGTGGTTGATTCAAAAAGTCTTCAGAACCTTTTGTAAAACCTGTTTCTAATAAAAGAAAAGCTAAAGCCATATGTAAAAAGACTAAATAAAGGCAAGTTTTTCTATATTTGGACTTTATATAATGCAGTTTTTTAGGTCAGTTACCCACAATGTAACAGGGTTCTAGTAGATCCTTAAAAAGTCTTAAAAGGCATTGAATTCATTAAACTAAAATAAAAAGCCTTAACTGGTATTAAATTGACTTAAATTAATCAAATCTTAAAATGCTCAGATATGGGGAGTAGGATTTTATGAATCATTTTGTTTCTGACGTTGCTTTGTAACATCCAACATCCATGAAATTATCTGAAGATTAGTGAACAAAAAAACAAATAAATGATCTAGAAAGCTTAAAAATTATAATGATTCTGAAACATTTTTCCCCTAAACATTTTCTCCCAGCTTTCTAAAAATCCTTAAATCTACTTAAATCTTTCTTGCAGTTTGTTGAACATTTCTTATAATGTTGCTCATTGCCTTTTTTCCATTTGTTTTGAAAGAAATCAAACCAGTTTACTCTGAGTTTGAAGTTTTAAATTCTTGTGAAACTTAACTTCAGCCATCAGAGTGGACCGTGTTTCTTGAGCTGTCATGGTGAAGCCCTGGGCCTGCGGGCTAACTTTTACAAAATAAAAACTCAACATCCAGCATAATATAACTGGAGGAAATCAGGAGGTAACTGAGGGCCTTATATTTGAAGGAGAACACGGGTATGCTGGACTTGGCTGAAATGTTCTTTATGGGCAGGAAACAAAGCCACAGTCTAAAGACACAACATGTCATTTCTAGATTAAAAGTGTTTTAAAGTTAATCTTCCACTGTATAACTTTCTGGAATTTACGGGTTACATCATCGGATTTGATCCTAGCTAGTCTGTCACACGCTCCGGTGTTTATCATCAGCAGGACCAGTCACTGCGCCTTCATCCAGCTGGGTCAAGTGTACCAGAATAAGACCGGAAGCGGGAGGATTTGGCCTTTAAAATAACAGCGTAAAAATAGCAGCATCACATCCAGCATACCGTGATCCACAGAATGAATTAGTTTATTGGTTAGTTGACTGACTGACTGATAGAAAAACCTCTATTATTTTGATCATTTATTAATTGTCTCAGCTAAAATTCCACAAGATTTCTGGTTGCAGTTTGCAATCTTAGGATTTTTGACCTTTTTCATGTATTGTAAATATAATAACCTTTGGACTACGGCTCTAACAAAACAAGTAAGTTTAAATGTCACTTGAGTTCTTATCCTATTTTGATGATATATTTTTAAACTATTTTTGCATAATTTATAGACGAATCAATTGATCAATTGTGAAAATGACTGGCAGATTAATTAATGATAGAACATAGTCGTTGGCAGCCCTTATGTGATGCATAATTGGAGAAAAGTAAACAGACAAATATTGTTAAATATTTAATTTAAATTATCTAATAATGGTACACATGCAAATTTATAAATTGCATTTAGATTCAAATTGAAAGAATGGAAGGTTTTGTTTTTTTTAAAAAAATTCACTTAAAATATCCCCCCTCAAATGGTACGTTGTTTAATTTCTAACAAAAATGTAAACATAGGATCACTGGATATTTTGAAGACTTAATTGATTAATTGAAAAAAGAGGCAGAATATTTGATCATGAAAATAGTCATGGAGGAGGTTAATACCATGCGGTATTGGAGATAAATTTTGACAAATAATAAAATTTATAGTAATTAATAATGATTTAGAGCTCTAGATAAAAAGTGAGATAATGAGTATGAAGGATATGTCCAAATAGAAAATAAATTAAAAATATTTTAAATCACCACAATACTAGGAATAATCTATAGATGATATGTTTGCCTAAAATTCCTTATAATGTTAAACATTAAAATGCAACTTAATTCTCTGTGTTTTATTTTGAAACCGGAAGTTATGTTTCTCCCTGACGCCGGCTTGACGCTCCCCGCTCCGTTCCGTTAAGCTGCTCACGGTAGCCTAATAATAAGTAACGGACAGGTCAGCGGCGGTTGGCTCTTGTACGTCATTCCTTCGCGAGGACCGACTGGTAGCAGACGTTGACGGGACAGCGCGTGACTGTTTCTTCTCCAAACACCGACACCTTTTGTAAATGCTCGCGCGGCTGTGAGCGGAGAAGCGGACGCGACGATGATGATCTCCCCGTGGGACCGCTGGTACTCCACGAGCTGCTGTCTGTGCTGCCATGTCCGCACAGGAACCATCATCCTGGGGGTCTGGTACATGGTGAGCACCGCCTCTGTCACTCAGAGCTCCATGTAGACATCCAGGAACTGAGCAGCAGGGCAAACATGAGCTCACCAGAAACCTGTCAGACTGTAGGCAGCATTTTAGGATTGTGTTTGGCTTTTAGATTGAATTATATTTTCAATAAAACCCAGTTTTACCTAAAGAAAATGAATGAATTCTGCTCCTCTTTAAAAACATATCCTTGCAAAGTTTAACCCTTTGGAACTGTAACAAGTTAGCTTGATTTCTTTCAAAAACATAGGAAGAAGGCAATGAAAGAAGAAATTACTCCCCAAAAATAAGTAAGAAATTTGGAAAAGAACAAGCAAATTACCTAAAAATAAAATAAAAAAAAAAAAAAAATAACAACAGAAAAAAAAAAAAAAACAAAAAAATATGGAAATGACATGGAAAAAGTGCTTAAAAAATTAAAATAATTTTGGAACATCATTTGAAATATTTCATTCTGGTCGCTATTGATACAGTTTTTTCTTAGCTCCTCTCTTTTTTTCTTCAGACATTTTCTCCCACTTTAAAAAGTTCTATAGATTTGCCAATTTTTAAAACATTTCTTTGTATGTTTTTGAAAGAAATTTGGTCAGGGTTCAAGGGTTTAAAGGAGCACAACAGAAGTGATGTCACTCCAGGTTTCAAAGGGTTAAAGCACATTATTTCATTATACTCTAAGTTACTTATGTAAAGGCTACTTGACATATATAGAGAGGGATCTGTATATAAAAATGGGCATTAGTCACTTAGTTTTTGGTTGGTTTTATTGTCTTCTACATCATTGATTTAAACAAGATTACATTTAGGATTGGGAACAAAAAATATAAAAAGTATTAAACTAAATTAAAACATAAAAAAATATGTGCCCTCTTTTTTGTGCTTTATTACATTTTCAATTGTTTATCTTCTATTATTGATTCTATACATGACTTTGGTTAAGATAGGGGACCTTTCAGATAATAAATAACAAAATTGCTTCACTAAATCTAAAGGAGAAAATATTTCTAGCCTCTTTTTTGTGCCAATAATTTTTGAAATGATTGATATATTCTCTTGAATGCACCCTTGTTTAACTGTACGTGCAGGAAGGAGACGGTACACCAAACACCAGGTGGAAAAATCCTCTCTCGGCTCTCCATGAATAAATTAGCAGTTTGCCTCTTCAGGTAGCAGGTTTTGTGTCATGCTGCCTATTGACTGCAGAGAATTTTCCATTACGTTCACCTGATCAATGGGGACGTATGAGTCATCTGCATAATGAGCTGCAGCCACCAGACCGATACAAAGGCTCATGTATGTGCCTGGACTCAGAGCTGTTACTGTACATTATTGAACATAGTAGCTACACAGCATCTCTCGGTCAACATCTGTCCTTTTTGCAATTCTGCTGCTTCCTGTCCATATTGCCCCCCCACCTGTCTGTCCATATTGTTGCCTTTATCCACCCATCTGTCCTCTGTCCCTAAGCTCATCAATGCCGTGGTGTTACTCATCCTGCTCACAGCGCTCAGTGATCCTGAGCAGTACCACCTGACCAGCGCTGAGTTGGCTAATGACTTGGATGTCATGGATGACGCCAGTAAGTAGCCCAAGTGCTTCTACCTGAAACTGAATTTTGACAAAACTAACTCTGACAGGTGGCTTCATTTATGCTCTCCCACAGTATGGTTGTCAGCTGACTAACAGAATGATTTATTGTGTTATTAGAGGGACCTCACACATTTGTCTAGACGACTGTCAGCACTTCTTTGTAAATCAAAACACCCAAAGCCACAGAGCCTAATGTCCATCTGTGCAGAGCATTTTGAAAAGCCTTCTTAACAGACCAGGTGCACACTGGAACAGTCCGACTGGAGGTGGACCACATGCTGCTGGTGGCCTCTGATTGGGAATGACTGTATTATCCCAGTTCCAAGGGATTAGGGTGTCCTATGATCCATTACTGCAGGCTGCCACCCCTGCATTAGGAGCACGCTCAGCGTGAAAAATGACTTTTGGTCATATTAGCGAAAACACCATCACTGTAACAAAAAAAGAACGAATAAAAAACAATGGCAGCTGTGGTTGCCAGAATAATTCAGTAAAAAAACACTGAAGATGTAAACAACTTTACAGAACAACTTGCAAATTAAAGATTTAAAACTGTTGTTATTCTAACATTTTTAAACTGTAACATTTACACCATCACCAGTCACATTATGTGTAAAAAGCCCTCATATTAAATGAATCATAATTTTTTTGTCTTTTAATTTCAAATAGTTGTCACTGGCAGGTAAAATAACTTTTTTGTCAGTGTCCTAATATTTATGACAAAAACATTTTGTTACTTATTTTTCAGAGTGGACATCAATAGGAAAGTTTTAAGGAACATTTAAATGTAACACTAAGATGTTTTTTAAATCCACTGTAAAATCACATCTCGTCTGGTCTACTACCGACTTGATATCCTATTCCTATCTCACATAAAACAGTACATGTTCCTTCACAATAAAGCACAGTCAAAACCTTATATCGATGCACACCTACGCAGACTTCTCGTCTTTTAGCATGACGTCGTCCTCTCCTCTTTTGTCATGCGCACTAAACAGCCTTACTGTGCTGTGGTACATAGCTTAGCCTGCATTCTAACAGAATTAATATAATTAGTAATGCAAACATAAACATAACTTTGGTATAGTCTACTGCTGTACACCATTCAGAATATACAGAAACTGTTGTAAAAACCTGAATATTATTATATATGTCCTACAACAACACTGACATTTTTACCGTGTATGAAATGTGTTTTAGTGGCTCTTACAGTAATGTTGCTCAGTTATTTTAGCAGTGTCGACAGATCAGATTTGACGAACACAACAAGCTGTAGTGACAGTAGTTTTGTGCCACTCCATATGGGTTAGAAATATGCAGCTAATTCCACTGAATAATAAATCAGAAAATTAAATTATTATAAAGTGATTTTAGACTCTGTCCCATGTTTTTTTTTTCAGCAAAAAAGAACTCATGTTTATGCTTTTTGGGGCATTGGCTCAAAAATAAAATCCAATACAGCATCAAAGCCTGAACAATTCCTATTCCTATAGATGCACATAATGCTTTTTTAAAGGGTCACAGGATGGAGAAAATGATGAATAAATTCATTTTTTTCCCAAATAGTGCCACATGTGCTGTATTTTGGTTTTGCCTGCCGCTGTGCTTATGTAACAGAATGATTAGTTGTGTTATGTAGAGTTGATGAGTTCGGGCTGGCATGGAGCGAATGACAGAGTAGAGGTTAATTCCTCCGGTGGTTGAAAGATGCAGCTTGTTATTTATCTTCTGTACAGAATTTGTGTTTGGTAGATCAGCTGAACATGATGTGAACATGTTCAGAAATTTGATTTGAACGTGCCCCAACTTTTAACTGTGCCTCTCTCTCTGCCGTAGACATGTGCATTGCCTCGGCCATCTCTCTGCTGATGATACTTATCTGTGGGATGGCCACATATGGTGCATACAAGGTAAAGTAATGATTCATTAGATTTTATTGTAAACACACTGTAATCTCCCTGCGACCCAGCTAAATCTCTGATTTATGTCCACACTGTTGCTTAAAGAGCTCAGCTTATTTCTCTGCCCTCAGATAAATACATCAGTCTGTCCCTAAAAGACTTGTATCTCTATTTCAGCTGCGTGCCGCCTGGATCATCCCATTTTTCTGCTACCAAATATTTGATTTTGCCCTCAACACCCTGGTGGCCGTCAGCATTGTGGTTTACCCGAACACGATACAGGATTACCTGCATCAACTGGTGAGAAACCCAGAGTGTTTTCCTCCTAAAAGTGCAGTCAGTGATATCTAACAGCACGATGTTGACTTCTCTGTGTTTCTCAAAGGTTTCTGTGAGCACTGAACTTGTCATTACTCATTTCACACATGAGTAGTGATGAGTGTGCAGCCACAGATGCTGCTACTATCTAACCTTAAATGTATTCTCTCCCCGCATTCTTTCTGACTCCTGTGCAGCCTGATAACTTCCCCTACAAAGAGGAGGTCGCTGCTCTCAGTAACGTGTGCTTGGTCCTCATCGTGCTGCTCTTCATCGGCTCTATTCTCGCCTTCAAGGTAATGCTATCGCATCTTAAAGGGGCCATTCAGCGCAAAAATCAAAGACATGTTTTCTCTTACCTTTTGTAGGGGTTGACAGATTTCCAATTATCAGGACCGACATTTGGCATTTTGCTGATTATCTGTATCAGTGTTTTATTTTAATGATCGCCGATACAATTAATTAATGATAAAGAGTGTGTATTACACTCAACCTACACCAGGGCAGGCAGTTTGCAATACATGCAAAGTAAATGTCAGCATGGGAGGAACTTCCACTTTACTTTTTTATTCTTTCATTTTTATATTTATTTCCACTGAACTTTATTAAAAAAAAAGTTGCAGGGAACTTGCTGTATATGATGTTGAAAGTTTCAGTTTTGCTTAAACATTTGCTAAAGGCATTTAAACAAAGTTTTGTGCTGGAGTTTGTTATATTCCAAATTCTAAATTTCTACAGAAATATTTTTCATTTTTATTGTAAATATGCATCGGTTCCAAATATCGGTTATTGGTCTCATTAACTACTGATAATCGGTATTGGTCCTGAAAAAAATGAAGCCGAGTGCCATTTAGTGCCATTATATTGAGACAAGGCAGACATCTCTATGGCCAATATCTCCAAGACTCAGTTACTCACACAAAAACAATTTAGATGGATAAATGGCACATCAGGTAAGAGATTAAATATGTATTTCTGATTTTCTGGTTAATTGCCCCTTTAATTTACATATCTTCTGTATTCATGTAGCAGTATTTATAGTTCTTTGCGTGGCCGCCAGGCTTATATCTGCAGCACAAAACACATTTTCTTACAGCATAAAAGATGTATTATGCAACATTATGACACGGGCACCTGCTTTTTTATGTAACTTTCTGCCCAGATGTGATTTTATGACGCGTTAACTGGGGTGGAAACAGATTTGCTTTCACCACTTCTGAGAAATTAGGAGCCCAAGTATGAAATGGTATGATTTTTCTTTTAGAGATTTGGATTGTCTTTACTTTTTTGAGCAGCTCATTGGATGTCTTTTCAAAGCCTCCTGTGGAGGCTGTTAAAAAAAACTTTGCTGCCAGAGCATTAAGTGACTTCTTAATTGGGTTATTATAGAAGTTAGAGAGCTCAGTCTGGCTTTTGGTTCGTTCCAGCGGATGGATTTAGCAGATGGTGTTGTGTTTGGCCGAGGAGTTCCAGTAGCAAGCCGCCTGCTGAGAGTTAGATGATTTTTGGATGACGGAGAACAACAGGAACTTGTTTTTCATGCTCTGAAATGATGTACAGCCTTAAGATACAACCTGAAAACAATTATCATCTTTATATTATGTGAGTTATCTTCAGTGAGAGTTTCTTTGAAAAACATACTTTTTTTACAGCCTCTAACACACTAAGAAATTATGTGCATGTTGTCATCATGGTTACCATCTGTGTCTGTGTGTGTATAAAAATAAAATACGGGACAGAAATGTCACACAGCTTACACCACAGCTTCTCTGGGGATGAGACGCCCTAATTATATTACATAATAATGATGTGAAGCTGAAACTACAACGCTGCTCAAATTTTGACTGTTTCAAACCCTGTAACAAAAAAAAAGACTGTGCTGAGATTAGTGCTTTGAGGTAAATACTGCTATCAGTACGCTAACACGCTCACAGTTGACAGTTTAGTTATGATGTTTACCACATTCTCCATCTTAGCTTAGCACTTTAGCATGCTGGTAGCTCTTAATAGAGCTGAGGCTGGTGGTCAATGATTTTGTGTGTAAAACATAAACCAAAGTGTTGAACAAATTAGATTTTTGACCTCATGATGGCGCAGAAAAATATAGTAAGTTATTGCAATTAATCATGAAAAAGGACATGAATGTCTGTACAGTACTTCGACGCAATCCATCCGGAGGATTATTTTCTAAAAAAATAACTTTTTGTCGTATTTGCCCTAAACTGTCACTATAGCCACACAGTAGTACATGAGGCAGATAATCTGTGACAAAAAAAAAGGGTTTTGGCTCGATTGTTTTCAACATGGCAGCCGTGTCACAAACTTTCTCATGTTACAGCAAAACAGTCACTGACATATGTTTCTGAAAACATATGAGGAGAGGCATAGACAGAAACAGAATCTCATATTTGATCACCACTGCTTAGTTTGGCTGCAGTTCAGAGCAGTAAGATTGACAGCTGCGTTATTACAAATGCAACACACTGACTGCATGAGCAACACGTGAGCGTCGCTGAACCGGGTTTTTTGGTTTGTTTTTTCGGCGCTCATATTAATAAGAGAATCCTAGGCTCTGATTGTTTGTGTATAGGTGCGGTGAATTCTTGCAAATGCCATTAAACACTACAAGGAACGTTGTTTATTTATTTTTTATAGATCTGTCTCATGCACTACTGTTTGGATATCATCACAGTTTCAGCAAATATTAAAAAAGGGTATTTTTATAAAAATTACCAACTACAGCTTTGTTAAGACATTTGAGTTTTGACCGAAGTGATCAACAGACCAACGCTGCCATCTATAGAGTCGTGCATCTAGCATGGCTCAAAAATATTTGTGTGTTGTCATGTAAGGACAAATATGTTTACTTAGACTTACTACCAAAAAATCATTTATTACTGATTCATTTCTTACCGAAAGCCTTTGTAGTATTTCCAGATTTGCTAAATAATACATGATATTGACGTTATGTAGTTCAAGCTTCTAATCTGTGATTTTCTCTGATACCAGGCCTACCTGATAGCATGTGTGTGGAACTGCTACAGATATGTGAGCGGCCGGGGTTCCTCTGAAGTCCTGCTTTATGTCACGACCAATGACACCACGGTAAGTCCCCTCTAATGACCTGCATTATACTACAGGTCCAAATCGCCATGTTGAAAAAATGAGCCTGGCCTGCATTTTTTTTTGTCAACAAATCCTATAAATAGACCCAAACCAACAGTATGTTATTTGTCTCTCAATCTGTTTTTTTTTTTTTAGTTACCCTGTCTATCTGTTGCAATAGGCTAAGCCCATTGCTTTTAGTGAAACAAGTGAATATTCTTTTAATCAAAAATATTTTTATTGAATTTCAACAAAATCAGGTTTAAACCTTTACATGAAATCTGATCAAAATCCTCCCCAATTTACTAACCCCAAATACCAGCCAGAATATTGACAATAGGACGGTCCTCTGTCTCTAGAGTAGTACAAATATCACACGAGCTGTAGATCAGGTTTAGTATTAAAAGAGCGAAGGAGAGATGGCTCTGTTAAAGGCAGTTTCAGAATAATGGAGTACATTACCAGAGTATACACTGACTGAGTGCAACAGTAAAAAGGAATAAACACATAATCATCAGTTTGACTGTGAGCTCTGGAAGTGTTTCAGGAAACACCTTTTTGAATTTTTTTATCTGAGTCACAAATTGAGTAAAGTATCTTTTCGAGATTAAGGCAGGACATAATGTCCCTCATCACTGGGCATGGGAGGACAGGGCAGCGTCCCTCCATCTGATTAAAACTGCCCCTTCCACCAGCAGAGAGACGAAAGACAATGTACAGCATTGGATTGGTCAGGTGTTCATCATCATCATCCTGGTGGTGCCAAATAGACAAGTAAATATTTATCGATGCATTTTTTTGATAATTCATAGAGGGCACTGTATTTTTTTTTGCGAAAGTTATTCAAACAGGAGTAAAGCCTGGCACTATTTTTCAGCGGCAGATTAGTGCACTACTGAGTGTTTAGAGCATGATGTGCGTAAGATTGAGTCATATTAAACTACGATGTCCATGTTCACAATAGGTCACAATATAAGTAAAGAAAATCAGAAGAAAAACATTTTTTCTACTATCTTTTTTTCTGTCTGTCAGACCATGAATAGTGAATGTTAATGACATTTTCTAATGAGCTTTTACAAAGCTCAACATTTGTCTGAGCACTCTGGCTTCGACACTAATCGTACAGACATTCCTCCCCTGCAGTTGGTGTACAGCTGAATAAATACTTTTCTCAGCATAAACTATAAGAGGACTATTTATTAGCAAACCAAATGATTTACAAGTCAGCAGATATTAATGAAATGCAGACGTAAGAAGGAATACATGAGAAAATAAAACCATCATTGTGCATGTGTGCAATATGTCACCACATTCATAGTCCATTAAACTCTCCTTTATGCCTATATTGTTATCTAGAGAACCCTCGTGAAACAATCTCTGATCTTGATTTGCTGCTTGCTTCTGCCTCCAACGGCAAGAGAATAACTTCTGTGGAAAAATGATTACCTTTTTCGATCCAGACCACAAGTCACGTTTTCATCGTCTGCGTAGGTAGGCCCGTCTGGCAGCTGTAAAGACATCACGCTTGGGGGAGGAAGGAAGTAAAAATGATGTGCTGTCGCTGCAGGTAGTTTTACACGGGCGGACATGGATGAAAGGACAGAGCTGGACAGAGAGATGAGGCTCCATGCTGGCAAAGCTATTATAATGGTGGCAGAGGCACAGTAGTACAGTACAGTTAAGTGAGTTTTGTCTGGGTGTTTGTGGATCTCCTGTCGGTGTTCTGTTGCTCAGACCGGCAGCCCCCTGACCGCTCTTACCCTGCTGCCCACACACTTATTATAACCACTTATACTTTGACAGGAAGGAGAAGAAAAAGTAGGCTGCAGAAACACTAATGACCTGTTTTGACTAACTTTTTCAGCATAAGGAGCTGCGAATAGCTGACTCTGTTACTGACCTTGCAGTATGTTGGATTTTACAAGTATTTAAAAAAAACAAACAAACCCGTACTCATCAGTCTGCAGCTCCTCTGAGTGTAACATTCCACACAATTTGAAACAATCCACCACACTCGACAGCTTTATATACCGTGTGGCTGTATGTGATGTTTAGGGCTTCTGAGGAACTCCTGATGGATAAAACACCTGAGCTGTAAAGAGAGGAATATGAGGCCGCTCTAACTCACTGACGTCATTAGTGAAAATGTGCCAGAAAAACTGCAGTCTGCCCCTTTATTTCCTAACCTTAGCCTCACCTCTGCAGGTATGCTTTTCCAATTAGAGCCTGACATATTCAGTTAGAGCTCCCCACAGGCCACAGGCAGGGTTTTGGTTTGCAGCTTGCATGTTATGCATCGGTTATATAGCAGTTAGGTCAAAGGTATACTAATCTGTTCCGTTTGAGAGGAATTCCTGCACATACACACACACCCACAGTCAGGTGCTTCAGTAGGCAATAAAAGAGCAACAATAACTAACCCCCGAAATGCCTGATAGAACAAAATTATTAATGCTCTTTATGAAGTTATCACAGTTTTTTTAACGATCGCATGAGGTGGCATTTCAGGCAGTTTGAAAAGGCTATAGTTCACAACACTGCAATGAAAACACTTTTTGGCTTTTCTAGGTCACATGATGCTATGGCTATGTGCTTTTCAGTATGATCTGGCTCCCTCTATGATGCAGCAGGTGCTACAAGAGGTGCTATTGCATCGTATAACTCTTTAAAACGTTGAGCGGATCATCCAGAAGTTTTGAATCCACAATTCCTCTGTGAAATCGTGGACTATCATCTCCCAGAAATCCCTCATACCTGGCTGCTCTTACATATAAGAGGCTCGCCTTTCCATTATCACTCGCATAACATGCCTATGTCACCTCCTCCTGATGAGAAACTCAGCTTTTATACATGTATTGTGAACTATTCCACTGTAGAAATGTTGATTTGATATGTATGAAACATACAAATGTATCCGTGGTTTGCAGAATTGTACTGTGCAAATATTTTAAATGCTGATGGGGGGATCTTTGTCCTCTAAAGCCAACGTCTTATCTGTCATATTTTGAGACTTTCTCTTACTTGTTCCTGTCAGTTTCTGTCCAGGCCACTTCAGCTCATTGATCCATGTAGGAGGATTTAATCACTTGTAGAGGCTGTTAAAGGTTATTGATTTCTTAATGTCCATGTCATTCTCAGATCAGAATGGTTCACCTTCACAAAGGAAACCCAGCTAGCATGGAACATTCCCACAAAATGAATGAACTTTACCTACAAGCTGCAATCATATTTTAAAGAAAACATTTTAATCTGATATTCAAAGACTGTTTTAAAGATGTTTTTTTTTTTTTTTCAAATAATGTCCCTTTATGGTTAAATGCTGACTAAGATGTAACGTTATCACTGCGACACTCGATATTGAGAAGTGACAGATTATAGAATCTTCTTTTTATAAAACATTCCCACAATGTTTCACGAGAACAAAGGAAGAATATTTTCAAAGCAACACGCAGAACACCTTTTTTTTAAAAAAATAAAAATGGAACGTAATGTGATATGTCATAACAACAACAACAACACTTTTTTTTTTTTTTTAACATTTTTTGATTTTTATAAAGAATGTTACTTTAACTTTAAGAAGAACGTTCTGGGAACTAAAAGAAAACTTGCCGCTGAAAACATTGTTTTAACATTGCATTATGCCATTCTCAGAACATTTTTAGAACCAAAAATTTCTAGCTGGGAAGACTGAGTCAGTGTGTATGAACTGAAAGCCTCAGTGGCTCAGTGTTTAAAACATGGGAGACACAGGTCAGACACATGGTGCTGTTGTATATGAAATGAAATGAACCACTGAGAGAGCCTCCATTTGTTAGCTGTGATGTCATCAGCAAAACCAGAACGCTGAGTCACACTGAAGATGTTGTGACTCCAGAGTCTCAACTTTGCTTCGTGGTTGATTACCTGAGAAAGAGATTCACACGTTTAGGCTTTCTTTAGAATGTTGTGATGTGGGAACAGGTTCAAAAAGTGGTGACATAAACACGTTTCTGAATGACAAAGATATTTCTGCTTTTGGAAGTGTGAACTTACAGTGAAACAGCAACTTACTTTTGATATAAAGGATGAATAACAGAAGGTGAATTAGCAAGTTTGTCCTCTCTGGTTAGTCTGTGTGCAGCTTAAAAAATAAATCTGGATGCCAACACCTGCATTTGTTTTTGTCACACGGCATAGTGTCCTATAACTGATTCATCGCTCACATTATTCAGGACACTCTCCGTGTACTGCATTTCCTTTTTCTTATGAAACAGCTGTTCCCTGTTTGGTGGCAGCCCTGCAGATAGTCATAGTTTAGAGTCAAATTACATCTCTGCTCATTTGCATCAGGGCCTCAAGACTGCATGTAGCATATTTTTTTTGAATATTGACTTACCCGCTAAATATCTTCTCTATTTAATCAATACATCTTTTGGTGTATGAAAGGCCTGAAAATTAGGAAAAATTCCCCCAAAATGTCTCACTGTTTGAGCCCATATTTAAATCTTTTTGTCTGACCAACAGTCCAAAACCCAAAAGATATTCAGTTTACTAACATAGACAACTAAGAAAACCAAAATACAGTGAGATTTACCAGTTTTTGAGTTTTTTTTTTCTTAAAACACAATTTAAACTATGAATCTATTATCAAAAATGTTTCAGAATAATTATATATCAATCGTTAATCAATTAACTGACTAATCGTTTCAGCTGTAGTCTGCTAAGGGAACTGGGCACAAGAGGGAAAAAATGAATGAATGAATTTTTAAGCACTTTTTCCAGGATATTTCCTTTTTTTTAAAATTTATTTTGATTTTTTAAATTTTTAAAAAAATATTTTCTGGTAATTTGCTTGAAGGTTTTTCTAATTTCTTGCTCACTTTAAACCCCAAAATAGGAAAAATATTATTAGGTTTCAAAGGATTAACAAAAATAGGCTCAGACTTCAACAGAATTATCATTTGCATTATTTTGACGCCACAGATTTTGAAATGTACCAGCTCTTTTGCAAAGTTAAGTGACTGAATTTCGCTCTTTCTTGGCCGTTCTCTGCAGGTGCTGCTGCCTCCGTACGACGACAGCGTCAGCATGCCGCCCAAGCAGGCTCCTCCACCGTACACCACAGCGTGAAAACATTCCCAGCATCCTGCTGACTGGACCCTGCTGTTACTAAAACCCCCAGCAAGATTAATGCACCACACTGCCTCTCCAGTGTACAGTATATTCATGGATATATTGTTGCTACACAAACATTACAGCACACCCATGCATGCACTGACACACACAAAATCATCTCACACACACAAACACACGTCTACCACCACCGTGACCTCTCATCCCTTCCTGTTATTTATTGACGACCTTGTGTTCTTACTGTAGCTCATCCATGCGTCCATCTCTATAATTCCAGACATGATGTGCATTATAATGATCATTTGAAGCTGGGTGTAATAAGGCACTAGAAAGTTTCATAGTTTCTATATATTTTTATTAATAGTATTTAAGCTCTGTGTGTACCTGTTATAGTATTTTATGTGTCCTACCTTTGATAGTCATATCGAACTTATGCACAAATGCAAAAACGACGATCTCGTTGCCCACGAGTGGACAGTCGTCACATGTTTCCTGTTTGTCTTGTCTCTGCTCGTGATCAAGGTTGGATTGCCTTTATTCATAACTTTCTCTATGATGGGGGTCCATGTGTGAAGTGTCACCTTGACTGGAAGTTTTCCCAAAGAAATGCATCTGCCTGTATTCTGACATGATCAAAGAGCAACCTAGTGTATATCAAACATATCACCTTCTTTCTACTGTTTTATTCAGTCACAAAATAGAATTGTCTTGTGTTATAAAGGAGTGTTGAGTTGTGCTGGTTGACCTTCATAACTTTTAAATGTAACTGTATTTCTACTGATTGAGGAGACATGTCTTGGGCTGCTATTTGTCTATTTTGACAGCACTGATCTGGAATCAGTTTGCACTTTGAAGTCACTATGAATGAGTTGCTCGAGGGAATCTAGTGCAATGACTGTAGATCGGGCCTCTATATGCTCAGGAGCTCAATAAATATGGAGCCTGGTTGTGTTTTTTAAATTAAACCAATGGGAGCTCCTGGTCTGTGTAAACACACAAGTCCGCTCCACCAGATGCAGTTATTGGCAAGCTGCTTCCTGGACCCAAAATGTCCTACAAGGACACAAAAGTCAAACCTGAGGGCTGCTGCTGTATAAAAAATAAAGATGTGACATTTATTTGTGTATTAAAAAATTTAATTTCACTGTTTTGTGTTTTATTTTGAATGTGTGGTACAAGCTTGTGCATCAACTCTGAAGTTACAACAATTTATTTAAAGGGATACTTCATCCAAAACATGATCATTTGTATAGCAGTAACTCACCACAAGTTACACTGAATGTGTGAAAAAAACTTTTGTTTTTTTTCACATGCAAAAGCAAACGTTCTTTATGAATTAATGTAATCAGAATTTGCAATTAACAACCGCAAAACTACATTAATTCTCAAACTCACACACAGTATAATCAATATTATCCAAGTCTCATTATGTATGCATGTTCGCCAAAAAAAGAAAATAGTCAATGGGCTTCATGGAAGAAACAATTTCTGAACATATTTTCTCTTATTTTTCTCATATCCAGGATTTGTTCTTATTTTGTTATTACCCATTGATTTTTGGGATTCACCAAAAAAGGAGAGATAGCACTCATACCAAGATAAGAGAAAAACAGCTCATTTTCACAGTCCACAAATTATTGTCCAGCGCAGAAAAAAATAAGTTTTACATTCGAGGAACATTTTGAAACAGCGTAAATATGATTTAATCATATTTAATATTTAATAGATAATTACTGGATTAATTACAGGGCTAAAGAAATATACTACACTTGGTGCATTGATCTCAATGACTGTAATTTCAGTTACTGTGCGTCCCTCTGCTGACCAGAGCTGGAATGTAACTAAGTACTGTACATAAGAACAAATCTGAGGAACTTATTCTTTACTTGAGTATTTTAATCTAATGCCACTTTCTACTCTACACGTCAGAGGAAAATATTGTGCTTTTTACTCCACCACTATTATTAGATAATTACTTAATAAATTATATGAAAGTGCAGCTAAAATAAGTAGACAATTAATTAATTGGCAACTATTTTTTTTTTATCATTGTGTAAGTTGTTTTTTTCAGTTTCTCATATATACTGTATGTATGAGGACTTGCTGTTTTTCCTTTTTATTATCTGAATTGTTTTGATTTATGAAATGTATTTAAACCTTTGCACACAGCACAAAACCTGCCCTTATATAATGTTTAGGGGGCGTTACCTGTAACAGGTGACTCATGATCGAGTCAGATAAATCATTGAGCACACCTGGGTAAGAGCAGATTAGGGTGGTTAAGAGTGTTTGGTGCAGAGCATTTATATCTCTTATATATTTTCTTACCAGAAAATTAAGAGAAAATTGAGAATTTCAAGAGAATGTTTGCCTTTTTTGGATTCACCGAAAAAAACAGCGTTCTTCATGAAATCATAGTAACACATGGTGAGCCACTGATATACAAATGGTCATTTTGTGGCCAAAGTATTCCTTTAGGAGTACAATGTTTCTGATTGTTTCTGCTGGTGACACAGCTCAGAAAGGGCAGATGTGCCCCTGGAAACTATTGGTAAGAGCTGACACTGAATACAAGTGTTCATTGTGTGGCAGGCAGGTAACCCTGAGTGGTCAGAATCATGATGACTCTACTTACGAGGTCTTTCCATAAACTGCTGCTCAGATGGTGATGTGGAGAGTTTAACCAAGCATCAGTTGTTAAATAACAAAACACCCTTCCACAGTGGCTATGACCATAAAGACAGCAGGAGACAATATGAATGAACAGTATTTTCTCTACGAGGGAAGACTCTCAAGCTTTATACTAAAAGTTTATTCCGATTATTTAAATAAATGACTCACTGCTCACAACTTGTAGAAATAAGTAGACAAAATATATAACACTGTGATCTTTATTTAAGCCTTTACACCAAATAAAAACCCCCAAATTGTATTCAAAAAATGTTGTGCAAAGTCAAATGTCAAAGAAACAAAAATACACCCAACTGATTCCAAATCATTACATGATATAGATACCCTCAAGAATATGTAACTGATCCCTTAAATCCCCATTTTTCTTATTTTTTAAAATTCTTATTGCAATTTGTGTATTTTACACAGCACATTATACTTTCATTATTTTATGTTTATTTTTACAAAGATGTGGGAATGATTTTTTTAAAAGTAGAAGTATGTTGTGAGATTGTTCATACAGGCAAAAGTGAAATCACTAAATTTAATACCTTTAAAGTCTCTTGACCGTAAAACATAATAGACAGGCTGCTCAAATGAGCTGTACACTTTTTGTAATTTAAGGACAAACTGATTAGTAATTTAAGGACAAACTAATCAGGAGCAAGGTTTGAGGGTGTAAAATTAAGAAGCCATCTGCTTGTAAAAGTATCCACAGAGTGACTCTTTTTTTCAACAGACTGAGCTGAGCAGGAGGCGTCTCTGTGGTCGGAGTCAGAGGGGGAGTAAATGGAGACACAGGGTGGATGGAGTTAAGGGGCAGAGCCATGCAAGTGGACAGACAGAAAAAGACAGAACTGGGATATATGCATGTTTACTGTCTGCAGATACTATCTACTAATCCTCCTGCTGGGGCTCCCCTCTTTACTCATTGTTAGGATTTATTAAGAAACTTTGACTGCTGGAGTTGAGGAGCTGGCTTTGATTACAGGGTGAGTAGTTTTTGATGTATTTTCCTGATAGCAGAAGCTGCTGGAGTGTTATAGGATCTATTTGCATACTTGGAATATCACTCTTTTTTCTTCTTCTTTTTTTTAGAATAATTTTTATTTTTTCTTAAATTTTAAAAAGAAAATAACATGGTTAAAGTGAGATCACCACCTGCGACCTGTATTCTGTGTTTACCTAAATTTGGACGATGTCGTAGTTTCCATCACCTGCATCCTGAAAAGCCATCAAAGGCAGGCAATGTGCAAAACAGAAGTCCCATAAAACACAGTCAAGTACAAGTTGTTTTTGTGTTTCATAGCAAACACACAGCCCTGGCTTTCATTCATAAGGAAATGTGAGAGGGATTGCTCTGTGACCGAATCCCACTATTTCAGTCACACATAGTTTATGAAATCACTTTAATAATATATTATTATTATATAATAGAAAATATAAAAGACATGTCTCCATGCTTTCTTTGCAACAGATGTATCCATATTTCCTACTTTGGAAAATGCCTTTCCTAAATGTCAAGTCAATTTTATTTTTATTGTCCAATAGCACAAATATGCCTTAGGGGATTTTACAATCTGTACAGCATACAACACTCTTTATCCTTCAACCGTCTATACAGATAAGGAAAAACTCTCTCCCAAAAACCTCTAACAGGAGATCCCTCTCCCAGGATGAACTGACGTGCAATAGCTGTTGTGTGTACTGAATAACCGGCACAATAATATTACAGTGCAGACAAAAAATTACCAAAAATATACACTGAATATGAAGAATATATACATATTACATCTTTCATCACATGAAAGTGAAGGACTTATGGAGAATGGGAACTTTTTAAACCTGGTCCTGTGATGCAGTATGGAGGTCTGTGGTACTTAAATAGGTGGCACATTTGTTATGTTTATGGATAATTGATGAAGACACCACTGTCAGATCCATGGCAGAGAGACATCAAACAGATGTGAGGTCAGAGGTCGACATCTCTGTGGGATGCAACATAGTTATTTGACCCCTGCAGGTCTCAGGTCAGCTGTTAAATGCATGTCTGTGTGGGACTGGGTCAGTGTCATCACCCTGAACAGAGCTGACAGAGATGCTCAGAACTTCATCAAGAAATCCTGAAACTCTAACACCTTAAATGTTGTGTTACATCTAAGGTTTGTCCTATATGATCGATGCAACGTCACTCTGTCGTTGAATGTGGACATAACTGCTATTTCGACACTGGTCACAGTGTAGTGCAGCCTGAATATGGCAGGTAATGGATGACTCTCCTGGGGACTGGAGAGGGAAACAGACTGTGGTACTTTTCAGCCTCTCTTAAATCACTTCAAACCACATATGCAACAAAACATCCAACAGCTCATTCAAACAGAGTTTTGTTGACTTCTCGTGGTGGCAGATGGGAAAACCTGACACTCATGTGTAGCCCACACTCATTTAGAAACACAACCCCAAAATGAATGCAGCCATAAATTGATGTCATTATGACAATGCCGTTTCAAATGCGTTCTTTCCTGTGGTTTTCTAGAGCCTGTGCAGTGCTGTGTGCATTACTCTAAAATGTGAAATCTGAAGCTAAGGAGGTCAAATATGCAGGAGGTGAAAGTGCTGCCTATTTATATCGCTCCTCATCATTAACTTAACAAGTCACTAGTCACCTTATGGAAAAAGAGTCACTATATATGTTTCCTACAGCCAGGAGGTTATGCCGTCAGTCCTGCAGAGGCATATTTCACAAAATAATTAGCAGATATCATCGAAATTTGAAAGACAGCTTTTAAGAATAGCAAGAAGATTTTTTTTTTTTGGTGGCTATTTGTACAACCAATTACATGCTTATTCATGAACTTTGTACCGTAATTTTCCTGGATTGCTGATTACCACAAAGGAATTTTCTCAATCAGCTTCTTAATATGAGTGTTATGGTTCTTCATGAGAGCATTTTTTTTTTTTTTTTAAAGATTTGGTAATTTCAGATATTTCTGTATTTTGTGTTTTTGTCTGTCCTCGCCTCACCAGTTAAAAGTGGGCAGTTTTGAAAACAGGATGTCACACAGCCTATTTCCATAAACCAATCAGGATTTAGCAAATTCTGAATCAAAATGTCATCACAGGAGGTTTCCTTTATTTCCAAAACTAAAATGTAACCAAACCACAGCCATACTGTCCTGATATCGCATATCAGCCGAATTCATGTTAAAAAACTAACTAATAAGTGATAACTAAGGATTTTTTTTCAGGCTTTCAACCTTAATTGTTGCTTATGAAGTAGAAAAAAAAATAACCACGTTTTCCAAGGTTATTAAAAGATTTTCCACAAATTTTAGTTAAAATTTGGTGCATAAAATGTTTGGGATAAGCCAAAGGAGGAATCTGATAGCACTTCACAATGAGGTGTTGATCCAATTACATCATACATTTTAATGGCATAAATCAAACCATTGGTTATTTGTCTGATTCAAAGTCTTACAAAATTCATCCTTGTGCTAAACCTAGTGTTCTCAGACAGGGTTGAGGTCATGACCACCAACGACAGGACTGACTGTCATTGTGGATATTTCAATGTAGATGGGATCCAGGTGCAAATTAAAAATTTCCATTAAGAAAAATCCACGATAAAAATAGCAGATCATCTTGCTTTATTAAATTATCATCTTGCCTTATTGCCTCTGTTTTCCTTTGTCTCTGTCTTTACTCTTCCATGAAGGCTTGTTCTCTGCTCGCAGTGCATTGTGGGAGAGCCTCCATCAGTTCTTTCCTCTCTGTAAACGCTGCAGTCGTCACATCTTGTCAGAATGAGGTCTCTGGCCCTCGGCCTCTTCTGCCTGCTGTGCTGTAACGCAGTTCGACTGGACAGACGGCGTCCCAGACCCATCATGGCCAGAGGTCGAAATGAGACAACTGTCCACACCAAACCATTGGGTAAGTGATCATTTGGTGACAATTGCATTTTTGTTAAATAAAAACAATATGAGAATGTGTATGAAATGTAGTTTTCTGGACATTTTCCCCTGTTTTTTTTTTTTTAAAGAAATCAAAGCAATTTTCCGAGATTTCAGAAGTTTGAATGCTCGTGAAAAGTGTCTGAATGCAGCACAAGAAAACTGATGTCGATCAAGATGTTAAAGGAGTAATCAGTGATCCATGTCTTTGACAGAGATCACCTGCAAAGCGATCCCGCTGGATTTCTTCTTTGTCATTGATAGCTCCAGAAGCATCCGCCCCAACGATTACGAGAAGGTCAAGACTTTCATCATCAACCTGCTGCAGTTCCTCGAGGTCGGCTCTGATGCCACCCGGGTCGGTCTTCTACAGTACGGCAGCGTGGTCCAGCCCGAGTTCTCCCTCAAGACCTACACCACCAAGGCTGAGGTGAAGCAGGCGGTGAGGAGCATGGAGCACCTCGCCACAGGGACAATGACCGGTCTGGCCATCCAGTACACCATGGAGACAGCCTTTACAGAGGAAGAAGGAGCACGACCAGCACACATGCACATCCCACGAATCGCCATGGTTGTGACTGACGGGCGGCCTCAGGACACGGTGGAGGAGGTTGCGGCTCAGGCAAGGGAGGCCGGCATCCAGATCTTTGCTATCGGTGTGGGCAGGGTGGACATGAACACTCTGAAGGCCATCGGGAGTGAGCCACACTCTGAGCATGTGCACCTGGTGGCCAACTTCAGCCAGATAGAGACCCTCATCTCGGTGTTCCAGTCCAAACTGTGTGGAGGTGATGAAGAGCAGCTATTTTTAATCCAGTCATTTTAGTCATTTAGTCAAATTAGTCATTTATGTATGTGTGTCTGCAGCCTTTGGTTTGAGTTTCTGTGCTGGTGTGTGTTCGTGCATGTGTTAGTTTCAGAGATGTGTGAGGAGGTGGACCATCAGTGCCAGCACATCTGTGTGAGCAGCCCTGCATCATACAGGTGCAAGTGCAGGAAAGGCTTCACCCTCAACCCCAACGGCAAGACATGCAAAGGTGAAGGCAGTAATTTTTCTCCTTATCTCATTTTCAGCTACAGTCTTTTTTCATTTGTACAGTTATTCATCGAGGCTGCCTAGAGCAACCAGTCTTCTTTGTCCTCAAATCAGCTTCATTTTCTGATAAGCAACATAAAGAGGATGACTAAAAGGGACTGCAAAATTACCAGCCTTAACTAGTGACCTTAACCCCTATCTCTTTGTTAGTGTGGGTTTTCTCTGTGTTCTCTGGCTTTTTCCCAACACACCAAATACTTGCAGGACTCAACTCATGACTCAAAATTGGGTCACAAATTTGATGACTTTAGACTTGACTGAAGAAAATTAAAAACAATTTGCAACTTGACCTACACTTTAACATCAATGACTCAGACTTCACCTAGACTTGAACCTTTTGGCTTTTGCACCTATACAGCAGGGTAGGTGCAGGAGGAGCAATGGATGGGTCCAACAAACCTCAGGCCTTTTTTTTTTTTTTTTCACTTTACCATGTGTGTCCTTCCCCTAACTACATCACCTAAACCTAAACATCCGTGCCAGCATGTGTGTTTGTTGACAGTTGATGCCTGGTGATAGTTGTTGTGTGCTGTTGTAAATATAAGTAGCAGACACAGAGGGATACCTACAGCATAATACGTAGATGCGGAAGTCCACTACCTAGCAGGACTTGGGCTGAGAAGTTGGACTTATTGTTGGACTTATCAGTCTTGACTTGTGAGATAACTTGGGACATGAGTGCAAAGATTTAAATCTTGTGACTTGATCCCACCTCTGCAGATTTTAGGCTAATTGTTTATTGAAAATTGTGGGTCAGAGAGATGGTGGATGGTATTCTGTCGCTGTGATAGTCTGCCTGTCCAGGGTGTCCCCTCTCAGAGTTACTAGGATTGCAGCTTCAGTAAATGCAACCCTGAATAGGATAAGCTCTTAATATGTGAGTCTGCATGTCAGTTACTGTAACTAAACCTAACAAAAGTGTTACCTAGCTGGCTACACATGGATGTTTAATTCATTTAATCCATTCAAATGAAAATGTCTTATTCTGAGCATGCACGCATTCAGGTCTGGCTGTGTGTTGTGTTGTTTCCTTATACTCAGTCAATCAGTCAGTCATGTGAATAAAATCACCATCAATACTAAGCATACTAAACAACATTAACATAATATTTTTAGAGCATTTTTTCTACAATATTTTCTCTTAATGGACACAGGACCACCCAGAGGAAGGCATGAATACTGAAGACTTTTGGTAAATTAAACATGGCGTACTGTAATATTAACAGACCTCCATTGCAAATGTGAACCAGCATGATGTCCCTCCACCCACTGCTGGAAAACGTGCCTTTTGCTCCTCCAGTGGATGTTGTAAGGAAGTAAAAAATAGGGGAGATTTCCTGAAGGAAGTGTGCTTTTGCAATCGCCAGAGCAGTTGCTGAAGTGTGGAGGTGTATCCAGGGGTGTCATACTTCCACCAAATCAAAACAATCAGTCCAATGTTTGATCTGTCCTGTTTGGCTTCACTGATCTGCACCTGCATCAGAGTCTTTTTGAGAGTGGATTCAAATTACTGATGATTGAATTATTATTTTCTGTTTTTGTGTTCTTGTAGGTACTTTGTGTTGAGCTGAAAGACTTTATGCATACAGAAAACATGACTTTATGCTACATTCGGCTTTCTTTATGTTACCACAAATACTGATTAAAATCTCCTACTGTAATGAATTGCGATTTGTTATTAATGTTGACAATGCTATAATCTCTGTTCTGTTTATGTCCATCAGAGATTGATCACTGTGCTGATGGCACGCATGGCTGTGAACAGGAGTTTATGAGCATAGAGGACTCCTGTGTGTGTAAATGCAGAGAAGGTTACACCCTCAGGCCTGATGGGAAAACATGCAAAAGTGAGTGTCTATTGTGTTTTTCTACTTCTCCAGTGATTTTTGAAAAAATAAATACTTTTAGGTTTTCTTTTCATTTGTAAAGCAGGACTGATTTACAACATGTGTAATGCATACATACATATCTATTGTAGATGTATGTTTTGTAGATAGGATTTCTTCAAGATTGTCTCACCATATCATTTTTTACAACCTTTATTCATATTACGCTTTTCTAAACCAGAGTTACAAAGTGCTTCACAATACAATACCATACAATATAAGGAGACAAATTTAAACATTTTTACAGAAAATGCAATTATATATACATATCTATATGCATACATACACAAATATACTCACATACATACAGTACATATGCATGCACACATATACACATCCATCCATGCAGACATATACACATACATATACTACATACATATTTACACATATATATGCATACCCACACATATACACACATGTACCTATGCATATACATACATACACATTATTACATAGATGCATGCACAAACACACATGCAAATACACACACTCACATACATTTATGCATTGTCAACATGTGCCAAATGTGATTTGTTGATGATTTTTGGAAAGATATGCTTCAGATGATAGTGCAGAAGGGGCTGTATATGAAAAGTGGTTATGTTTTAATCATGGCTTCAAGTTCAAGGAGTTCATCATCTGCAGTAAACACACTCAATGAATTGTATAGAATCTTTTGATTTGATCTTTTGAATTCTTATGAACAAATGAAAATCTTCAGCAGAGTAGCAGAACTCAAAATGTACCTATGTTTTTTTATATGAAATTCCTCCTTAATCCTGCCTCAAATGACTATTTCCTGCAGAGATCAATCACTGTGCTGATGGGAAACATGGCTGTGAACAGGAGTTTATGAATACAGAAGATGCCTGTGTGTGTAAATGCAGGAAAGGCTACACACTCAGACCTGATGGGAAAACATGCAAGAGTAAGTGTCTGTTGCCTCTTTCCTTTTCTTGTTGTTATTTCAACAAAGAAGTAATGATCTTCTTTAAAACTAACAGTCAAACATGATTGCAGGCATTTTAAGTTAACTGTAGCACAAGCTGAAACTGAAAACAGTTAAACTGCATTTGATTTAAATTAACTTATCCATCTTTACTTTTGCTAATTTTAAAGTAATTTTCTTGTACTTTTTTTTCTAATGTTAAGCTATTTTTGGGGTTCATTTCTTCTGAAGTTGCTCATTGCCTTATTTCCATGTTTTTGAAAGAAATCATATCAAATTACTCAGGTTTTAAAGGGGTTAAGAGTATTTATTTTCTTGGTATTTACTCCACAATCCTGTCTGTACTGATTAACTGAATCATTCCCGTAGAGATAGACCACTGTGCTGATGGGAAACATGGCTGTGAACAGGACTTTATGAATACAGAAGATTCATGTGTGTGTAAATGCAGAGAGGGCTACATACTCAGATCTGATGGGAAAACATGCAAGAGTGAGTGTCCATCGCTTATTTCCTGTTAATGCTGTTATTCTGACAAAAGATTTTCTTTAAAAATTACCTCAAAACCTATTTCAATATAGCAGACATTTACTATGATGATTTACAATGATGTACATGTGTTGCTGTATGCATTAATGACCATTCATTTCTTCCAAGTAGTTTTTGGAACAGTCCAACATGACTGCAAGCATGTTTACTGTAGCACAATGAGGAAATTTATAATGAACCCTGATGTGATACATTTACTGCAATCACTGCTGGGGTTAAATACTTTCCATTGCTCAAACTGGGCAGCAGTTAAATGTGTTATTTTATTTTGTCAGTAATAACTCCCTAATCCAGTTTACATTAAAAGACTGTTTCCTGCAGAGATCGATCACTGTGCTGATGGGAAACATGGCTGTGAACAAGAGTTTATGAATACAGAAGATGCCTGTGTGTGTAAATGCAGGAAAGGCTACACACTCAGACCTGATGGGAAAACATGCAAGAGTAAGTGTCCATTGCTTCTTTACTTTTATTGCTCTTATTTCAAAGACAGAAATATTTTCTAAAAAATGCATTTCTTCAATAGTAAGTCATTTCTGTCATGATGTCTTTGTAATGCTATATACACTAATAACTGTTGATTTCCTCAAAACTGTTTTTAACATTCCAACGTGACTGCAGGCATGATAACTGCAGCACAAAAACGAAGCTGATAATCAACCCAGATGTAATATATTAGTAATATATTAGAAGTATAATCACCACTGGGGACAAAACTCTCCACGGGTATGGTTGGATTACTAAATGGGCCTACCAGGCACAGGCCCAGGGGCCCAAAGGTGGGGGCAAAATGTCTTGAGTTAACACATACTGACCAGAAAGAGACTCAAAATAAAACCACAAGGAGACACAAAAAGGTCAAAAAAGAAATGCAAAGAGACACCAACCAACCAAAAAAGACACAACATTTTCTCACAGAGACACAAAAATACCACAGGGACACAAACCACAAAAAGATGCATAGCCACAACAAAGACTTGAAATAACACGCTTCCATGTAGGAGAGTTGGTGGGGCCCATTCTCTCATAATCCGCCCATGTCCACTGGTCAGAAATAGTCAAAGAATATTATTTTATATTACCCAGTAATAATTCCCCAATCCAGTTTTGATAAACGGACTGTTTTCTGCAGAGATGGATCATTGTGCTGATGGGAAACACGGCTGTGAACAGGAGTTTATGAATACAGAAGATGCCTGTGTGTGTAAATGCAGGAAAGGCTTCAAACTCCGACCTGATGGAAAAACATGTCAAAGTGAGTCCGAGCTCTGTCATGGATATTTAGTGAACTGCAGCCAAAGAATATGACTTAAACACAGTGATTTGGCGTCTGAGTCATTTTAATGATTTTAATTCATATTAAACTGTATACGTGAAAAAAAAAAAAAAGATTTAAATGAAGTCTTAACCACTCATTTGACAGTATAAAAAAAGACATACTGGATATTTGTGTGTGGCAAAGTGAACAAAATTCAGAGTCTTTCATCAGCATATATTCAAATGTCGTTGCCTGTTTGTCCCCTGTTCCAGTATTTATATGTTACATCATTTTGGATGAAATTTGAACTAGTTATGAGGTCAGTGTTAATCCCAGTGCTCACAAAAATTCTATTTTCCCCTCCCCCCGGATTAAGGGGATATTCTGTGTTTATTTTTACCCCAATGAAGCATTCCTGTCCTCAGATAGTTATTAGTCTGTTAGTCGTGTTTGTAGCCTTCTCTTTTCTAAACTTCACTTTCATAATGATGATGCAGACGGAGGATTTACAGTTACAATAATGTGGGATTAAGACTACATTTTTGCATGATAACAATTTGCAAATTGAATGATGCTATGGGGGCTCCAACCCAGTGCCTTTCACAATATGTCATATGAATGACATATATTTTGGACACTTAAATGAGACACAGTCATGTCATACTAATCCTTGTTTCTGTGTAATTCTACTCACAGGTCTGGATCTGTGTCAGACAGTGGACCACGGCTGTGAACACGTGTGCGTCAGCACCACTGACTCCTACATTTGCAGATGTTTTGAAGGATTTATGTTAGCTGAAGATGGGAAAAGCTGCAAAAGTATGATCTCAAATTTCTTTGATATAAACCCACTCTTATAGGAATACATCATCCCCCAGATGTAGCAGTTACTCACACCATGCTATGTTGGATTTGTGAAGAAATCTTGCATGCCACCGATGAATGAAGAATCCAGAAATTGAAGATATGTTTGATGAATTGCAAACTTGTGCAGTATAATTCACGTTTCATTTATCAGTACTACGATCAGTACTACTTATGGATGTTTTCTTCGAAGCCAGACACCATTGGCAAAAACAATCATTTTACCTCACTGAACACAGAAGTCATTTTGGGGGTGAAGTGTTCCTTTAAGTAAAACTTTGTAAAACATGTACTTGGTGTCTTTTTTTCTGACAGAGCCAGAGTGTGGTGATGGAGTCATGGATCTGGTTTTCATAATTGATGGCTCTAAAAGTCTGGGCCCTGCCAACTTTGAACGAGTCAAGCAGTTTGTAAACAGCATTGTGGACTCGCTGGACATTTCCAGGACAGGGACACATGTTGGCCTCCTTCAGTACTCCACCAAGGTACGCACAGAGTTCACCCTGGGCCAGTACACCACTGTGCGGAGCATCAAACAGGCTGTGTCCCAGATGCAGTACATGGGGAGAGGCTCCATGACCGGCTCAGCCTTACGTCACATGTTTGAGTCCAGCTTTTCAGCCAAAGAAGGAGCCAGGCCGAACATCCCACGTGTCTGCATCGTGTTTACTGATGGAAGGTCGCAGGATGATGTGTCCGAATGGGCCGATAAAGCAAAGAACTCTGGTACACTTATTATCTTGCCTTGCCATTCAGATGCACTACAGTTTATTAATCAAATGAAGTTCATTCTGATTTGACTTTCCTGTCATTATTCTATTTTCTGTCATTTTCAGGGGTCACAATTTATGCCTTTGGTGTTGGCAAAGCCATTGAGCAGGAGCTGAGAGAAATAGCTTCAGAGCCTGATGAGAAGCACCTTTATTACGCCGAAAATTTTGAGAAAATGGGAGAAATTACAAAGAAGCTCAAGTCCAGGATGATATGTAAAGGTACTTTACACAATACTAAACCAGCAATTTGTCAAAAAAAGAGAAAAAGGCTTTAAACCACAAAACAGGGTGCCGAATATGTGTAGGAGTGTTTCAAGATCGCCAGTTTCTTGCATAAAAATGGTGCATCACTGCCACCTGCTGCTGCTATGAGGAGCACTGATTTCAACAGCTCTATACTTTTGCTCAGGCTATGCAATTATCACATAACTCACCAGTCATTTTTTCTGCACTCCCAGCATCTTTTACATTCTCTACAGGTAGTGACAGGAAGGGAAACCTTCAAGCAAAAGATTAGAGGAGATATAGGTGAGGGAAAGGGTAAGAGACAGAAGGTAAGGGGGAAAAAAGCACATGCAGGAGAGGGAAGATCTAATCTCATGTGTTCTTTCCCCACAGAAAAACCATCCAGTGAAATGTGCCAGTGTGAGAACGTGATAACATTTCAAAACCAGGTCACTGAAAAGCTGAAGCACCTGACGCAGAATAATATCCTTTTTTTTTTTAAAGATAACAGTACACTCCAAACTCAGACTAATATTCTGTGTTTTGTTGGTAATGTTGTGTGGATGTGTCTCTGTCAAAGGATCCTCTAGTGCAAATATTAATAGATAGCTATATGTGAGTTTAACTGATCAGCTAAACACAGGCTTTTAACTGATCTTGAACACAAATAGAATCCATGATGTCTTTTGTTTTAATAGTCTTAATTCTGACCCATGATGGACCAGGCAAGTCGGACACTTAAAAAACATCAAGGGTTTTTTAAGGTCCATGTCATACCTCAAACATGAAGATGTTTGACAGGGCAAAATAACGCAGCTCTTTCTAATGTCCTGTGAACTGAGGTTCAGGTAAATCCATAAATGGAGCTACAGATATTAGCACTGAACCTGACTAACTGACACAGAGATAAAAGAGGAAATATTTATATCTGTCTGGCCAGACAATGAACATAAAAGAGGGGACAAGGGAACGTACTATACATCATAATAAAGTGAAGGGATAACACTTCCTCCTAAACAGTGTCAAGCACAGACGAATAGTGCACCCCTGCTGTTTATGTTGAAGTGTTTTAAAAATGACAGTTTAACAAAAATGCATGTGGTTGGGATGACGCTTGGATTATACTGTATGAGTTGAGTGAGAGCTGGTAAATGGATGTTTTGATATAGTTTTGTTGTTGTTGAACGCGGACACCTATGACTTCATCATAATTCTTTTGTCACTAGAGGCATGCGAGAAAAACAAGTTTTCCTCCCGAATTCAGTGTTACATGGGACGAAAACTGATATACGAATAATCTTTTGTAGGGATAAAGTATTCCTTTCAGATAAGATCAACCTACGGGAAACAAATTTCTGAACTTGGCAGCTTGTGTTTTTAATTATATTGTCATCTTTCCTTTACATGCCTACTTGAAGCCATCTCAAAGAAGCTGGAGACCCTCGAGAACCAACTTGTGCTCAAATGAAAGGCTGAGATTTATAACCCTCAGTGTGGCATTCAAAGGATCCCTGTCATCCTGCTCTACAGGCTCCACTGAGACATATGCAATGCTTTCTACTGAAGCTATTTATATACTTTTTGTATACAAAACAATGTATTTTTGTCTGTAATATTTGTTACATAATGCCACATTAAATGAATAACTGTACAGTAAACTGACAAATAAACATTTTACACATCACATTTCTTGGTTTGTTTTATCAGGCTTTTTGATCACCAGAGAGGTAAGTCATTTAAGGAACATCCATGTTCAGTCAGTGATATACCTGCACACCGGTATAACTGCATACCTTCACTGAGTCTATTACTATAAAAATAGACCCCCTCTAAAGAAAAGCATACGTTGCACATGTGCTACCGTCAACCACCAGGAGGTGGATCTCCTTCAGATGGGACACTCCTATAAAGGGGAGGACACACACTTCATTCACACATGTTTGCCTCCCCTTCCTGTATGAATAGTGTGACTGTGAGCAGGAGGCAGCCAGGGAACACTCAGCAGTACCGCCTGCACTGCTCAGCTGCGTCCTCGCAACAGATCCGGAGCAGGAGGGCACCAGGCCATGCAGAAACACACAAAGAGACCAGGGGAGATAATGGTGCCCAGATACTCTTAGGAACTCAAGAGCTGCAGTGGTGCATGCTTTCACTGCCGCACAGTCTCTGTCTTTGCTAACAGAGAGCAGTGGGACTTGTAGTTGCTTTATATACCAAGTTCTAAGTTTTCTTTTTCATTTCAACTCTTTTTTCCCAAACATGGGGTGCTCTTCATCCAGTGCTCAGACTGTAGATCAAGAGAAAAGACCAGGTACAAAGCCAGAGGAGACCAATGGAGATACAGTTGGTAAGTAGTGATAACTAGAACTCAAATGTTTAAAAATCAAGCATGAAATGTGTTTTGTACATTTTCTCAGGATATGTGCAGTATAGTTGCTCTGAGTCACTTTGATTCAGTCAAGTCTTGCTGAGGGGTGTGTGACTGCTGCCGGCTGGTCTGGAACACCGTGTGCTTTCTCACTCCACTCTGCTGCACAGCATACTACACTGCCTCATGGAGGGAATTATTCATGTTTGCCCATTTCCTCAACAGAAGTGGTTGGCATTCATTATTAATTACCCATTTCTAGCTTGATGTCCATTGAAAGTGTGTTGACAGAAACTGTAGTGCATGAATTGCTGATGAAATGAGAACTGACTTGTGTGCTCATGTCTAAATCTCAACCTCATTCCACAAAGCTAATTGTGCATTTACACCTAGGTGAGCCTAGATTGGGAGAACTTCGTTCATATAACTCTTACAGAAGCACTGTGTGAAAGGCAGCTGGGAGTGTTTTACAGTCCATCTGTAGCCTGAGGCAAAGAGTGGTAACCTAACCCGTTTGCTGCCACTTTGCACCAGTCTGATTTGTGACTTTTAATGTTTTCTGCATGCAACAAAGAACGTCAACAAGAGCAAACTGTTCTGATCTACAGTGGTGCCTCCAGAAATTTCTCATAGGGGTGGTGAGAGGGGAGGGGGGGGGGGGCTCACCAAAACCAAAAGCCAGAATTGAGTTTCAGGGATTCACCTATGCCACTTAAGGATAGAGGCTAGTTGAAACCTGCGTCAATATGGAGAGTTAAGGGATTGCATACTGATACATTTTGGTTCCTTATTTTATATTTTATGTTACAAATTATCTGGTGTGCCTAGACTTATAGCTGTACAGTTAACATTTTCCACAACAATTCTGTTTCAGTATATTATGTATCTTAAATGTAAGGTGATTTGTTGTCCTTGAAATATGCTGGATGTCATTTTTCTCAAGAGACACATATTTGAAGGAGAACATTGATTATAAAGAAGAAGGAAAAAAAAATCTGGGAAACGGGCTGACTGAAGTTTAGGAGTCTTTTGGACTGCATATTACAATCGGCTGAAACTTTTCCTGGTTCGAATTACTGCTTAGAGGGTTTTCCCCGGGAGCCAAAATATCTGCAGATATCTCAGAATAAAGCAGTTTCACATTACTAATCAGCGTTTTCCTGATGCTGCTGGTTGCAGATGGGCTTCTAACTACAGTGGCAAATGTGACAGCGCAAATGGTCCTATGTTTGATTGGTCCGTTCTGGGCTACTGTAAAAACATGGTGGCCCTCATAAATGAGGACCCACTCCCTGTGTAGATATAAATGCCTCATTCTAACTTAACGAAAACACAACATTTCTTACTTTAAGGTGATTATACACTAAAGAAGACATACCTAATTGCTAATATTTTTGTCCTAAATCCTACATGCTGAACCTTTAAGGTGAGAGTTCAAGGGTTCCCTGTGAAAATGGTCATGCCAGTTGTTCCCTCGCCAAAATTTAGCCGAACTTTGGAGCCATATTGAGCCCCATTTATGCCAAGATGGTTGATATAAATAGATGACTTAACTTCTCTAGTTCCACAAAATAAAAACTTAGCTTAAAAACATTAGTTACTGGCTTTAAAAAAAAGCTAGATACCTGCCTAAAACACAAGATACTGGCTTAAAAACACTAGATACCGGCTTAAAAAATTAGCACATCAAAGCCTATTGAAAACAGTCACATCACCTTCCTGTTATTTTTGTTGGGGGGACCAGCAATTGTATTATGGTGGCCATGCCCCCCCTCTTGGGTACCTCTGGTGATCCAAATAAATGCACAACGTCTTGATGCCTCAAAAGATTACATACAAAGATTTTCTCAAAAAGTGAACTGCTTAGATTATCATCTGCATATGCAAGATAATTGTGTTTGAAATTCACACCAGGAATTTAAATCTCATTCAAACAATGCATGCTAAATTGCAAAGGAGCAAGAGAAGAGGACGCTGATGCCTTTTAGAAAAGAATCCTAATGTTTTGCTTCTCTGAAATTCCTCTGCATGGGATTTTTGCACATGCAGTGATGATCTGTGGGTGATAGTCTTTGTTTTTTTGGCTTTGCATGTGGACTCTATGTTCAAGCCTGTGCAGACGCCCACTGAGAGGCCTGACAGACCGTGATTGTCTATTCAACCTACTGGTACATGGCTATGTCATGGTACAGCTGCATGTACAGTATGTTCTCACTCCATCTACCCACATAAACATGACAGCCACTGTCCTTGTTAGAAGATGTTTCTTTTTTTTGCATTGGATTGCTCTAGCTCAATAAAGTTATTTGATTTGAATAAGGAAAAGATGGTAGTTTTGAGGAAAGTGAGCCACTAACCAAAGCCTAGGCAAGTGTTACATTACACCTGGCATAGTTGCTCTGTATTCATGTAGAGCATTTCCATCTTTCATTATGTCACATTATGATGTTTGTGTCAGGGCATTGTCCCTCCAGCCAGCCAGCTTTGGTCACCTGGAGAAGCTCGGCTCCCTTTCCAGGCTCTTACATCACCCCAACAAGAGAACCACTTATTGTGCTCTTTGCCTAGGCAAGCCTTTCTAAATGTGGCCGAATGGGTGGAGATTTAAATCTTACAGTGTACAGTCTGTCTAACAAACCAGCTGTATGCCATCCAAGCCACCACTGGTCCCATCCCCTGTCCGGGCCCCTCGTCTGTTCCCCCCTCCCTCCCCTTGCTGTGCTCTTGGCCAGCCATGGCACTGTCTGTTTTGACTGGGATCTCTGTCATCTTTGGCTGCTAAATCATGTTGACACACGGGTCATCCATGCCTGGAGAGGCTGTCTCTGTCTCGGCCCAAACAGACTTTTAAACACCAGTTCTGACCTGCTGGGCTTTGTATTCTCAGTGGGAGCTGGTGTGTGAGGTGGATCTCTGCTTAAACAACTTGACACTGATTGAGCACATTTTTGAAATCTAAAAGTGAACATGTTAAGTCCAAAGACATTATAAAGACTTAAAGGTGGTAAAAACACCTATCTGAAAACTAATTTGGTTTTGCAATTGTAAACTCAAATTATTAAATAATACACTTCACACAAACACTCTTCCGTGTTGCGTGCTCTTCCACTGGCTCAATTTCATTCGACTTGCCAGGCCGTCACATTCCCTTCCACCCATCACTCTCGCCTCTTTTTACCACTTCTGACGGACAAATAAAATCAGGAAGCTGCAACGTCCAAACTATCCACCCGCTCCCCATTCAGCTCTCTGAACCCTTCTGTTTTGCCTAATTTGTGAACAAAGTCCAGCCGGTGTTTTTGTAAAGAACTTAGCTGCAAAATTCGTTTGGGGGAAGATGTGACACTGTAACTGATTCCTGTAACTGAGACGTGCGTTGCAGTTCCTGACATTTAAGTATCCAAGCCCACTATTGTTCCTCATCTACTGTATTTTCTCACCCAAGGGCTGATTGCTTGTTCACACAGTTTTTAGAGGAGGGGTCAGGGAATGAGAATAAAGGTAGGGTGTTTCTCTAAAGGCAGCAAAGTTAACATCACGTGTATTCATTTCCTTTAAGAGTGACTTGCGTGTCCTCTGGGCTTTAGACAAGCACAGGCTTCAATAAATCACATTTCCAGCTACGGAAATGAAAAGATGTTCTCTCTAGCACGCAGTCTGTGTGCCTTATTTCTGTATTTCCCATCTCTTGCCTTCCACGGTGAGTCAACCTAAACCAGTTTTTAAATAAATAGGCTTTATGTATTTGAGAAAAGACATACAGGAACATGCGTAACACTCTGCACTATAGGAGCTGATTCTTGGTTTAATGTGGAAGTTCGGATGCATTTTTATGATTGTTGATAAGAGTGTTGTCATGACAAATGTGGTAATTTATTAACAAAGCCATTCAATGCATGGATTAACTCAAGGACCCCCCAAGAAGTTTCAAGCTCAATCAAATGAGGAATCTTTTTGAAATTGTATTTGTTGCTTAGTGTTGTCATGTAGTTCCTGTTACAGATTAACGAGAGCTGAAAGGACTGATAAGTGTCGCATGCTTTCCAGTCGTAAATCCTAATCAAGCTTCTCTTGTCATTCCTGTATTGACAGCAGTCAGAAATGGCATCATCCCCGAAGATGCACAAACCATCGAGGACCAGATGCAGCTGCCTGTGCAGACTGCCTTGCCGGATGATCTACAACCAAGAGCCGATGATGAGGCGGAGGCCGTGTTAGTGGCCCTGGAGGCCCAGGAGGATCTTGGCTCTGGGGAGGACCTCCTGTCTGCTCCTGAGCCTCAGCCTGAACCTGTTGCCCCTGCAGAGCCAGCTCCAGAGGCTGCTGCTCCAGCTGAAGCCCCCGCTGAACCTGAGGCTGCTGTAGTGGCAGTAGAGACATCGCCCCCTGTGGAGGAAGCTGCCCCTGTAGAAACTGTAGTCGCTGAGGCTGCTCCTGCTGAATCTGTTGTAGCTATGCAGGCAGAGGCCCCTGCTGTTGTAGAAGAGGTGACCGCTGAGCCAGCCAAGGCCTCTCCTGAAGTTTCCACCCCTGCTGCTGAACCTGTTGTATCGGAGCCAGCAGAGGCCCCAGTGATTGTGGAAGAGGCAGCAGCTGTAGTGGCTGAGACCCCTGCTGAAGTTGCTGCTCCTGTGGTGGCAGAGGCCCCTGGTGAGGTTGCTGCTCCTGTGGTGGCAGAGGCCCCTGCTGAGGTTGCTGCTCCTGTGGTGGCAGAGGCCCCTGCTGAAGTTGCTGCTCCTGTGGTGGCAGAGGCCCCTGCTGAAGTTGCTGCTCCTGTGGCAGCAGAGGCCCCAACTGACAATGCTGCACCAGTTAGTGCCTCAACAGCACCATGTGAATCCTCTGAAGCAGGAGAAGCTTTAGCACCAATTGCAGCTTCAGCAACAAGTGAGCTTGTGGCGTCAGAGGCTGCGGCGTCAGAAGCTGCGGCACCAGAGGCTGCTGCACCAGAGGCTGCGGCGCCAGCAGCTGCGGAGCCAGAGGCTGCAGCTCCAGATGAAGTTGTAGTTCCAGAGGAGGCTTCAGCACCAAGTGAAGTCTCTGCACCAGCTGAACCCCAAGCCCCTGTAGAGGCACTACAGTCACTAATAGATGCAAAGATTGCTGCAGCAACTGTTCCAGAGATGCCTCCGTTAACTCCAGTCGTTGTTGAGGCCCAAGCTGCACCTCAGCCTGCTGTTGAGGAGGCAGCTGCACCTGCTGTGCCAGTCCAGGAGGCAATAGTTCCAGCGTCTATACCAGAAGCAGCCCCAGCAGCGACTGTGACCTCAGAGTCTGTGGCAGAAAGTGCAGCCCAGGTACAGGCCACACTGGCTGAAGCACCCTTAGCTGCGGCCCCTGAGCTCTCGCCTGAAGGTATGAAACTTTGACTATCTCATCAATATTTCATTCTGTCATTTTCTAACAGTTATTGACAGATTCCCGCTGGGGTTTGGGCGGAATTTAATATTTAACACCTTCATACCTTTCTGTAATTTCAAAGGAACATAGGGTATATGAAGATATAAGTGTGTGGAAAACCACCCAAAATAAAACTCACCCAAACCATCTTGGTTACTCTTGCTAGTAATCTAGTTAGTTAGTCCACTATTCCAACAATCACCACTTCTGGTTTGGTCAAAATAAATCTTAAATTCACAGATGGCTATTTACAGTCCTGTAAATTCTCCCTCCACCGCTAGCTGCCATGGTGTCTTCCAGTTCAGCTGCCCGTACCACCAGTAGAGACTAGAGACTGAGGTCTGGTGGTGCGTGCTGTGCACTACATACACTGAGTTTAATAGAAAGAGGAGTGTCTGTATTTATGACGGTATTGAAAAACACACCTCAAGGATTTCTAAATACCCCGGTGTACCAAAATATTGTGATACCAACCAAGCCTATTTTCCCGCAACAGAATCTAGCAATTCTAGCAATTAAAGCAGATTTCATTTGTATTGACACATTGACACATTGCAATGAGGCACGGGCAAGTTTGCTCTCTGATTATTAATGGCTGAAGGATGACAACAATAGGATTCCAGTAAAAGATGGCTGCCATTGTTTAAGGTAGTTGTCTTGAAGGCAGTTTACAGCTCAGTGAATCACGTGACAACCAGTAAACAGAAATGTCTCCTGACAAACCCGTCATGCTGACTTTGACATTAAGGCGTCATACCATGTTTTAACCTGCTCGATAAGGCATGATGCACCAATACTGACGGATTGGAGAACTGACAATTTTTTGGGTGGAGGTCAAACAGTGCAGCGTTGCCACTCGCTGAAACAACTGCAAAATCTATGCAAACATGCATTAGGCACTAAACATGTGCAAACAAGCAGAAAGAAGTGAAGAAAAACTCAGCAATGTGCACTTACGAAGATAAGATTTTGTTTGCATCCAGGTAAACAATTAATAATCCAGGCAGTCTATCTTCTTCTTGCACATAAGCTCAAAGTTAGATCATTTTACAACATCACCCCCTCGAAGGTGCTGCCACTGGTAACTAAACACGTATCCAACACACACATGCTTAGCAACGCCAAACGTTCAGCTCCCGTGATAAACAATCCTTCACATAGGTTCCTGTGTGCACTCCTGTGATTGGTTGGAGCTGACAGGATGAACAGGATATTGTTGTGCCGTGAGGCTGAACAGATAATGCAGTGTGAGAAATAGAAAGCAGCCACACACTCTCGGAGAAATGAAGGCCTGTCTTGAGTGTGTCGATTATAACAGATGCATGTTGTCAGCACAACAGATCCAGTCACGCAACTCTCACTCATTGTACTCTATTGTGAACTGACTACAGAATAATCATGCCCTGCTGCTTCGAATTACATAAGACAATGCAAATGCCCTACAAGCCTGACTGCATTCCAATCTTCATTCAAAATGATGAGAGGGAACTGTTTTCAGGGCTCATTTTAAGAGAATTTAAGTCCGTCCTCACGGGTTTGTGATCACTCTGGATGAATCAGATCCTCATTCACTTTTACACCTTTACAACTGTTAAATTACATTTTGAGTATATTGCAGTAAAGCCATTTGTTCTATGAGACAGATACAAAGCAGCACTATTTTACCTACTTGGCCATAATAACAATATAATTTTACAACTTTCTAATACAAAGCACATGTACACACTATGTACAATCATTGCCTTTATTGGGAAAGTAATGACCACTGAAACAATTTTTAAAATCAGCATGCCATTTGTCAAGTCTGTACTCTACATATTAACCCATTAAATGCGCAGTACCTGCAGTGGTCAGTAACCTTGTGTAAAAGGCAGAGCTTGTGGTTTTCACTTCAGCCAGCACCCCACTCTTTACTCTCAGAGAACATGGTGTACTTTTAGGGAAGAGACGCCCCTCCAGGCAGCACGTGTAGAATACTGGTCTGGTGTGAAAGACATATTGCATAACATTTATGAGACTTTCTCTCTGGAGGCTATGCTGTGTGCATGCCAGACCAATTACCATAGAGTGTAGTGTGTGTGCACTCAAAAGCCAGGTAAATCACTAGTAAACCAGTTCAACAGAACCAGATGGTGCTGAGGAGTGTGTGCTCTTCACTTCTCCTCTACAGAGCAAGGTGTTACAGTAATGTGTTAAACAACCTTAAAGTTTCCTCAGCATGAAAGACTGTATTGTGGCTTGTATTGTATTATGCACTAATTTCCTCTTAATGTGTGTGTTTGCAGGGGTGGCTGCAACTGAGGCCCCTCAGGAGACTGAGAGTGAGAAAGCCAAAAAGGAAGATTGAGTCGGTAAGAGCGCGACCACAAACCATACGCTACTTAAACCCAGTGCAAACACTGCAGGATCATCTTAGTATCCTGTATACTATATACAGTATACTCCTATGAAAAGTCCATTAAACAACATCTAGATCTAGAGTGGGTGATGTTGCCAGTGATGTCACCTACTGATTAATTAAAGATTTGAATAGCAATAGTGTGAATGGTGGATCAGAAAATGCATTTCCTGCAGAAAATGTGTGCGAACGTTGAAATCTGAAATGAATTCAAAAGCATTGCTGAAAATGCAGAAATGTAAAACGAATGGCCTGAAAGATCAGAAAATCGGGCAGAGATGGAAGCTGAAGTGCATTACCTATATTAGCTCAGAGCTGAAATACATTGCCACAAAAGCTAGAAGCTGAACTACAACTGTCAAAGGTCAACGGCTGAAAGAACAATTGCTTCATACTTTAAAAAAGCATAAAAGTAGAAAACAAGCTATAATGTTCTTAAAGAGCTAAATGTTTTGACATTTACATGGTTTCTCTAGCTCAAACTGTGCAGAAGTAGTAGTTGATCGAAAAATGTAGGAGAGAAGTATAATAACTATGTGACCTGTCTAAAGATTAGTCTGAAATTCTGCCAATCAATACTTTTGATAACAAAGTGGAGTAGAAAGAGGATTTAAGATTTTTTTTAAATCACTGCAAGTATGAATCTGAAAGCTTTACATTTAATTATTACCATGTAGGGGCTTTTATTGTGAAAATCCAGCTTCATCTGGAACCCCAGGTAAAATAAAAACATAATTTATTGACTTTTATTTTGAAAATACAGCCTCAGCAGGGCCCCAGTAAAATCCTCTTACCATCCAAGTGCTTATTTTGAAAACCAGTCTTGTCCAGGGTCCCTATGTCCAGGGGTTTTTTTTTTTAAAAAAGAAAATTAAATGAAAAATAAAAATGGGTGCACTGAGTTCAGACTTTGATACAAAGAAATTGAGAAAAGTTGAACATTGTAATATGATGTTAACACTGAATATGAATAGTGGACGTACAGTATATGCCACATGTCTTGTCTCACTCTATCCTTTGTCTTCTTTCAGATACACCAAAATAACAAACCCCAAAGCTACCACTGTTTGGCAACTGGAAGGAAAACAGGACAAAGCAATAAACGCTACATTTTCAGTATTTTCATCAGCGCTGACCAAACTGTCCCCCAGATACATTAATATGCATGGTGCCTTAATAACATGCCGTTTAGGAAGTATCAGGCCTCCATTTGTAAATATAAACCTTTTTATAAGTTTTTTTTCTTTTTACTGAGACCTTAAGTGCCTCAACATGCAGGCCTATGCAAAGGAAAAATTGTAAAAACACACCGGGACGGGTTAGAGACAAGAGGGTGCACTACTCTGTGAAATCTGTGAACTCTTGTGACAGTGCGATGAACTACGAGAGGAGAGGACACTTTCCAAGTAAATCCTTATTACTATTTAAAATAGCTGCTTCTGAGGAATACAAGCCAAATGCAACTGTGAATAAAATGATGCAGAGTTTGAGTTGACAGAATCACCAAATTGAGTGGATGAACAACACACTGACTAGGTTTAAACTGCCAGTTAAATTTTTATCACTGATAGAAAACTGATTTTAAATGATCACATTTTCACAGGTTGGAGTTTTGGGTGTTATGAAGTCTAAATTTTGCCATAAATCCACTTTTTTGTTTGGTGTTTTCATGTTATTTAACTGCAGCCTTTCTAATAAAGTTCACTTAATAGGAATGACATTACTAAATGTTGATAACAGAGTGCGCAGTGTAATACTGATAAGCTCTACTGTAAGTCAAATCCATGTTTCCTTCAATTTTATTCCTCTATCACTTTATTGGTTTCAGTTGGAAAATCCTGATTAAAATTTGTTTTGGGTAGGGAAGAAAAATGCATGCAGATGATCAGATGCGTATGCACAAGATTAGTTATGACATTATGAATCATTGCCAGGTTGAGGATGCAGAAGATTCAGGTACTATTATTTCATCTTGCTATTCCATGAAGCCCTTTTGTGCAGCCGCAATGTCTGGAGGATGTTTATAAAATTCTCCTTCTAAAAATAAGTACGTTTCCAACCATACACTTAAAGGCCTCATGGGGCCTGGCAACGCTGATGTCATATGCACATTGGTTTTGTTTTGAGTGCATTACAAACAGTACATGTGTAGCACAGTAAGAAATCACCTAGGACATGATTTATAAATTATCAGTAGTTCATGCTGTGCTAAAAAGTGTAAAGTTCTGAGAAAATGTTTCAATTGTATAAGATGTGATGGATGTTGTGGGAACAAAACTTGTTTTGATGTCTGATGTCTTCTTTCATATGTTTGTTTCTCTGTAATATATTCCTTTTCTGAGCCTTCTCTATGATTCTGCTAACCTAGTGTACAGAATAAAGTTTCACTCACTAATACATGTGCTCTTTTTAATGAAATTGAATTGTTTTTTAGTATATAGCAACCTCCATGTTTCTAATAACTCAATAAATGTTTCGTATTTAACCCTTTGAAACCTGAACAAATTGGTTCGATTGCTTTCAAAATTCAAAACTATTGGGGATAAGGCAATGAGCAACGTAACAAGACATTGCTCAGAAAAGGGCAATAAATTAATAATAAAAATAGCATATTACCTGAGGCAAAAAAATAAAAAGTAGTATGAAACGATCAAAAGACTATAAAAAGGTGGTAAAAACTGAAAAATACAGCCCAAACATTTTTTCTCTACCACACTTTTAAATATAGAATTATAATGAATATAAATATATTTTCAGAACGTTTTACCCTAGTCTTTTTTAAAATTTCACTTTTAAAAAAAGCACCTTTTGCTTTTGTAATTTGTCAATTTGTGTTTTCGAAAGAAATGAAAACAATTCGCTCAGGTTTCAAAGGGTTAAAAAAGCATGCATAAATCACTCTTAGATACATATCATAATCCATAAGAACAAGACGGACCTTTTTTAAAGAGTTATTTTGCTCATAACTTTTTTACAGTGAGATTTAAACACAACAAGGGCTGCAACTGTCAATCACTTTCATTATCTGTTAATCTGTTGGTTATCTTCTTGAGATTGGTATATAAAATATAAGAAATTTGTTAAGAAAAAAAACATTGATCAGTGTTTGCCAGAGCCCAAGATAACATCCTCAAATGTACAAAACAAAATATTTTGTTTAGATTTAGGATTAAAGAAACTAGAAAATATTCTCATGTAAAGAGCTGTAATAAGAAAAATGTTTACTTTTTTTTCCTTAAAAAATGACTGACTTAATAGAATACCATCTAGTGCGTGATTAATTTAATAAAAAAAAGAATGGATTAATCACTGCAGCTTTAAATGTGACTGTTTAAGGCAGGCTAACTTTGGTGAAATTTCCAGTAAACAACTATTTATCTATTCACTACACTGATTTTTCTGCTGTGCACAGCCCTCATAGAACCTGGAACAGCATTCCCTGGAGATTCAAATGAGTTACAAAATTATGTGCGCAAAACATGTGTAGGTTGAACCAAACATCCTTTAAAATGAGTTTTCATATTAACTTCTCACATTTCCAGTGTTTGAGATGATACAACTCTCCTATTTGCATGCTGTTCACATAAAGCAGTGTGTGACCCTGGAGCCCCAGAGGGAGAAATCATTGTGGAAAATATGACTGTTTTTTAAATAGTTCTCATCATTTCACAGGACAAACTAGACAGAAAGAGGTAATCATTTTAATCAGCTGACGTGTTGTTTGGACAAAATAAAAATGTATGGATGTAAAGCTTTTGATTGCACGTGTTAACTTATCCCAGTTATATGAACATAGATCCAGAGTGCATAAAGCATTGCAAAAGATTATTTTCAAGATTTACAGCCAGAAAGAAGGCTTATATTTATATTTTTCCGGGGACTTTATGCTATTGAGTTTTATTTTATATCAAATGAATGAAACTATCTGTGATGAACTTTATGTTCATAGTCTAAAATAAAAATCATTAGACCACGGATTAGAGCAGGAATGCTGTCATCTATTATCTATTTATGGCTATGATCTGGGACATAAACCATACTTTCTTGTGTTTAAAATCCCTGTGCAACCCTGGGGGCATCAGCAGACATCCAATATGTATAAACCAAATACTGAGGAAAAACCACGAGTATATCACAAAGTGATCATCTTCAAGGTTTTGTTGATACCAAGGAAACAGATGACCATTTAAGCAAATTAAAACCATTTATTATTGAGTTATATTTGATCATCCATCCTCAGACTGGTGACAACATAGCTGCCAGTAGTGTAACTCAATAAGAGCAAACAAGCTTAGATACTTTTCAGCTATTGTATGTGAAATGTGAGCAGAGGGGATTTAAAATGCAGTGTCGTCTCCAAACACGTCTCATTAATGTTAATGAGAGAGGAGAAAGTGTTCAGAGCCTGACTGCTGCAGGCTGACCCAAAACATCTTTAGGACAATTACAGTATGTTAAATCACTTAATGCTCTACAAATTTGCTATATATACTGTGTATTTAGAACGATTAGTGCCCTACAGGAATTTCGTTTTATCATTTCTCGAGTGGTCTGCAAACAAGGCACATAGTGTATAATTTTCAGTCATCATTTTCTAGTTTTTATTATTTCATAGAATTACATGTTAGGAAGCGTCAGTCAGAGGGCCCAATACAGCAACTGCTTCAATCTCAACCAGTCCACCCTAGAAAGAAAGACAATATAGAACACTAAGTTTTCAGTTTGTCTGAATCCTCAACAGAGTCATTGAAAAAGAGCATAAGACTTAATGAAATACTCACTCTGGGGAGAGCAGCAACCTGGTAGGCAGCTCTGGCTGGATAGTTAGAGCTGAAAACTAGAGAGCAGAACATTTAATGGCACTGGGTTACCAACACAGACACACATATTTAAACCTGTTAATATTAAAGGGTAAAAACTCTGAAAATGTATTAATATTTTGTAAAAATGATCAGGAATGAAGTTAGTTAAAATATTTTAGTCCCAAAAACTGGAAAATAAAATTAATTTGTATTATTTTTATAGTAGTTTAGAAGGAGGACATTTTTGTCCTCTAGGGAGAGGAAAGGAACTATTTAAAAAACAATCTCATACTGAAAAATGCACCTTTATTGCAAATCATTGATAATCTTATAAACTACCCCCCCTAGAAAGGGAACTTAATATTATTACATAGTATTTTTAAGGCAGTTTTAGGAAGTGGACATTTCAGTACTTAGTAGGCAGTCTTGAGCTAGTGTTATCAGGGGACAGGAGGGTTAAATGAAAAAAGACACATGTTGGAACATTTGGTAAGTAAAAAAGACTTAATATATAGACAATAACATGTTGATAGCAAGGATGTCTTTTGCGAGGCACAACTTAGACTTTTATTCAAAATCTGATAAGCCTCTGATTTCAAGGCACAATAAGCAACATGTTAATATAAAATGCTCATTTTGTTACGTTCTGCTGCTAACATGAAATAAAAAGCTTTTTTCATAGAAGATTCCTTTGCTGTCACAGTAGGAAAAGCTCAGGTGTTATTAATAACACTAATTAGAGGCTGTGCTCACCTGTCCCAGTCAGTCTGCACACACGTTTGTTAGTGTCATTAGTTACACCTGCTCCTGTTAAGCCACGTCAGTGACAAGTTCTTTTCATGAGAGCATTTGTACTGGATTTCTCACACTGTCAGGTAAGAAAATCCTCATGCACACAGGATATTATTTTTTTGAGTAACAGTTAACACGCATGCAAAGTCAAAATATTGAATCAGACATTGTTCTTTCTCTTTGGGAATTTTAATTGGCAAAAGCTTTCCAAAGTTTTAGTTTTACTGATGTACGTATACTGTATTATTTCATCAATTTTCCTGTCAACAACAAAATAGAAAAGCACATGGATTTCTCTGCAGTTCAGTGCACTGTTACCTCTATTATATAATATAATGTATATATAAGATATGAAATCATAAGGTAGTTGGAACTGGGACAAACCCTAAAGGACCTTCTTAATAAAATATTTACACCTCCCAAACTCAAGTTTCATTAGTAGCATATCCAAACCGTTCCTTTTGTTGATAAAACACTACTTCAAACAACACTGGAATTAATATGTTGCATGTAGATGAAAGTCCTTCTTTCTATATTTATTATTTCTGGGTATCAATATGGGCTTTGTAATTAGACAACAAATAGACAAGTTTTTTTTTTGCTTTAACCCTCTGAAACCTGAGCAAATTGGCTCTATTTCTTTCCAAAAACCTGGAAAGAGGGTGGCACGCAACTTAACAAGAAATGGCCCGAAAAGTAGCAAGAAATTAGTAAAAAAGAAACACAAAAAAGTTAACAAAAAAGACAAAAACATTATATTATACATTTATTTTTGGACATTTTTTTTCCTTTTTTTCCCCAATGATATCTAACAATCAGTTCTACAATCTCACAACTAAATGTTACTAAATCCTACACACTGGACCTTTAAAGGATTTTTGGCCCTGTGTGGAGCCTCAGATGTGGCATGTTGTCTGACATTTACTTTAAGGCTTAAACCAGCAGCTCAGGTTTCACTCTTTTTAGTGACTCAGCAAACGTCAGAAGTCTCTCACTGCTGTGCTGACAATGTCAGCTTGCTTCTGAGCATTTGTTTCATACCTCTGAGTGTACTGTCTTGGGATATTTACAGCATGAAGAGGCAAATTCAAGCATATCAATTATCTAAAGAATATGGGCAGACAAATGCAGAGACAAGATTAACTGATTTTATGTAAATATGTTTACAGTGATTGAATACGAACTATATTACCATAGATTTTCACTCAAAACAGATAATCATGTAAGAGCGAGAATAGTTTCCACAAAGGCAATAATTGGGAGGCCTCAAACCATGCAAGCCTGGTTAATGCAGGTTCCCTGTATTGTGCTGACACCTGGTGGCCAAGTATGTATTGCAAGATGCAAGTGATGAACTTTTGCCTGAGCAGGCACAATAAGGTCTATTATGACACGCACTGATATGTGAATCATTGATACTTACACTGCTTGTAGACATCATTTACAGTGGTAAAGTCATTCATGTCAGCTAGGAGCACCGTGGTTTTGACAACTGCAGGAAACAATGACAAAATGTACATTAGGACCTGTGAGGAATTCTTCTCCATGTGAACTTGCAATGCAGTACTTTTGAGAAAGTTAAGTTTTTCTCACCATTCTCATAACCACCACCAGCTGCTTTAAGGATTTCACCCATGTTCACAAGAGCCTGTGGACAAAGAATTACATAATGTAGGTGCTCTGTTCTGTAGACATGTATTTTGATTTGTTCCATTTTGAGGTGAAACTGGTAGAAAATGAGATTAAAAGGAAATGTGAAGCTCCTGAAGAAAAAAATGGATTGACTCTCATTAATAAATTTGGAGTTTACACTACACTTTTATTCATAATGTAGCAGCCTCTGGGTGTATAGAAGAGATTAAGCTGTTGAACAGAATACAGTGGACACTTTCCCAGTTTGCAGTGCTCCTGATTCATGAATGGATAGATGAATGTTAGAAGGGTGTTTTCTGGTGGGTCACCTGTCTGGTTTGAGCTGTAACACCCCCTTCCACTAACTGTCCACTGGCAGGATCCATCCCTAACTGTCCTGAGATGTACATGGTGCGATCTGCCACCACTGCTTGGCTGGAGACACACAAACAAGAACAAAAAACCATGTCAGTTAGCTTGAAGGCTGGGCTACCTCTTTCAGAGGGATTCTGACATCTACATCTGACATCTATTTACAGGAGAGCAGACAGCAAATGCACACATTTTGATAGTTAATTTCAAATGTCAGTTATAATACAGAAGGTTAAATTGTTTCTTTGTACTTTGTATTATCACTATTCTACCTGATTATACCTCCAAATGTTTTTCTCCCTAAGTTCATGTAATTTCACAACTGTTTCCACAACTCAAAGTCCAGGCGTTTAAAGGAGGGATTTAAAATATTATTAGGAATTACCTTGCAAACAAACGCATTTCTAATGACCTAGCCTGCATTTATAAAGGATGTAGTCCATTCTGATCGATATTTGCAGCTGAGAGTGAATTACTCCACATTTAACTACATTTATACCAGTTGGAGTTCATTCTGATAGATATTTGTACCTAACAGAATGACCATGAGATGTGTTTGCAAGTGTTTAACTGAATTTATACAAGTTGTAATCCATTCTCATAGATATTTGTACCTGACAGAATGGCCTACTCCACATTTATATAAGAAATTGTCTGTTCGGATACATTTTTGTGACTGACAGAATGATCTACTCCACATTTATTTATACAGGTAGTAGACCATTCTGATATTTATACCTGACAGAATTACCTACTCTTTATTTAACTACATTTATACAGGTTGTAGTTCATTCTGATAAATATGTTTACCTGACAGAATGACCTACTCCACATTTATACAAGTATTGGTCAATTCTGATGAACATCTGTATCTGACAAAATTACCTATTCTGCGGTGTTTTTACAAAATGTAGATTTAGGCAACTGGTCATCTATTCCCCTTTAGAGCTGACTTGTGTGTAGAATATAAAATATACTGTCAGCAAGTGATCACACAGAAGCTGTGCAATTTGTGTGCAAGCCGTGCACACTTTAATACAAAAGTAAGGTAAATGAGAACAACTGCACTGAGAAAACTTTAACAAAAACTACTCAGCACAGGTTGCTGTTGAGTTAATAGTTGAGCCTTTCAATAGTTATCAAAGTGCAAACCCCAAAAGTTGACCTTTGCTCTCAAGCACATCTCAACGAGTGACAGCACTAACCCAAGTTATAAGTACTAAACCACACAGTGCACCTCTACACAGCTACATGACAATCGACAAAAATATCAAAAGCTACAGTTTCTCTTCTGTCCTAACATCTCATAACACTGTTAACATGTGGTCTGTGAATGTTATTTTGACTGCCCCTGTGTCAGCTGAGTGCCAGCTGTAACTTGGTCCGACTTCTTACTGAGCTCCTCTCACCTGTACGGGCCGATAGCAGCGGGAGCTTTAGTTGTGCTGATAATCCTCCTGATTAATGCAGCCATTGTATCACGAATATTATGTCAAACCAAAGGAGTGAAACAAGTGCTGTAATAGAGTTGCAATCGAGAAGGAGAGAAAGCTGCATGAGCACTGGATGACGTAACGAGAGCTGTATTACTGTAAATGATATTTTAGACGCGCAAAACGCTTTTTTATTGTCTGATTCTTGGAGGAGCGCATGCTTATTAATGAAAAATTGTATGCTCAAATTAGTCGTGACAAAGGAGGACATTATTTCGAGAGATATTATCAGTAAGCACAGGGAATATAACTTTTATTTGCGCCGATACACTACAAATCCCATGAACACCACATGCCCGGAAGCTGCGTGGGGAAAACTCACATGGTAGCTAACATTTTTCACTATAAAACATCCATGTGGCTAACTGGAAAAAAGACAGGACGGCTACATTTTGAACACATTTCTGGCTAACACTCATACTGGGGAATCTAGAGGTGAATATATGCTATGTAACAGTCCTACACTTAATGTTTGTTGTATTTGTGTTTTTGTTAATTGAACCGAAACCCGAATTTAACGTGGACTACGTGGCTAACACGTTAGCATCAGCAGATATTGGCAAGTTATGTTGGTGTTTTGAGTGTCAGCTGTCCTTTTAACAATCAGAAAAAATGACACTTAAACATGTCTCCTTTTCTTTACAGAAAATGTCTGCAGCTAAAGTGAAGATGCGGGGAAAAAAGATGAGAAATCAGCCTGCCAATGTTCAATATCCATCTTCTGCCAGCAGCACACAGAACGGAGGAGACACTTCGGTCACTGGTATTATGTTTCTCTTTTTATCTCTTATGGTCCAATATGTCTCTGGTGTCTTTCTGTTGATGCTTTATTTGCCCTCTCCACTCATTTCTCTGGTCACCCTGTCTCCTCTTGCTGCTGTGCTGCATGGTCAGCGTTTCAGATGGTCAGCAAATTTCAGTCTGCATCTTGTCTGACAACATTTTTAGCTATCTCTGCATGTCTCTGTCTCAGCACACAGCCTGTCACCTACATTTTTACAGTTGTGTGAGCTAGTTTGAAATTATTGAAATAATAACAATAGGGGGAAGGGGTTTGTGCAAATTGGGGGAGGCACCACAGGTATGTTTCTTTCTTTTTTTTTTTCAAATATTCACAGAACCCCCAAACCTTCAAGTGCGTTTGAAAACCATGTTTTCTTTAAAAATCTCCCAAATCACACCTTTGTTATTGTCAGAAACTAAATTATGGTTATTAATGTTGGAGGGAGGGTCATGCATCTTTCCCAGTCACTTTAAAAGAAGGAAAAATATTTGTAGCTCCAGTGATGGCCAGGCTATAAAAAAGATCCCCTTACTCTGATAAATACATAACAATACCTTAGAGATTCTTTCTTTCTTTCTTTTTATTGTGCTTCATAAAAAAAAAACAAAAAACAAAAAAAACATTTATAAACAGTCCATTTTGTGACGACGTGACTGCTGCAGACACAACTGCCCCTGAGGGTGCGTGGTCCCAGGGCAGTTGTCTCTTTTGCCTGGTTGTAATAGAGCCTTGGGCAGAAAATAATTTTCAACTGTGATATCCCTGAAATAGCAAAATGATGATTTTTCTCAAAGGTGGCGGTGGCAGTGATGGACCATCCGACGTCCATCCAAATACAAGCAGGTCAAAGAAACCGTACCAACGAGGTGGATGGGTCCGAGGACATCAGAAAGATGGTGGAGGCTACATCAAGGAGATGCCCAAGTACATCACTGGTAAAGAAATCATACTCCTCTTACAAATCCACACTGCATGCTGTAAATAAGGTGTTTTTTATTTTGAAGGACTGCATAATGACTTCACCACCCTGTGTGATTGTGCAATGAGAAAGTCTGATAGCTTTTGAGATCCATCTGCCATCAGCTGTGTTGCAAGCAGTAGAAAATGATTAGTAAAATTATCATATTTTACTTTTAGATCAATCACTTTTAATTTGGTGCAGATCTACTGTTTTTCCTGTTCTTCAAGTAAACTTCTGTTTATTCCAGCATAGTCAGTTTATTGACATTTTAATTCAGATCCTCCACTCTTCTAACCCACTCCCTCCCTTCTCAGCTGGAGCTTATGCCAGGGCCAGGGCAGCAGAGGTGAATGCCATGGTGAAAGCTATCACAGAGAAAACGGGCAGCTGCCATGTGTTCGGAGCCCTGCCCAAACACATGAGGAGACGGGCCATGAGCCACAACAGCAAGCGGCTCCCTCGTAGACTGAGAGACGTGGCCAACAGAATGGTAAAAGCTCAATAGGCTTCTTTTCAGCATATTAATGTCCTAATATTTTATCTTACGTGTTCTATAGACGGGCTCACCTTATTGAGTAAAATTATACTGTAACATATCCCAGACCCCCCGAGGGGATCAATAAAGGATTTGGATTCCTGTTTCCTTTCTTCTCCAGCGAGAGAAAAGCCTCCAGGCCGGCTCGAAGAAGAAGAAAGAACAGGCAAAGAGCAAGAGCCGCAAGGCCCGCCGCCGGCACGGGAATCTGCTGCTGGAGTTCAACCGCCGGCAGAGGAAGAACGTGTGGCTGGAGACACACATATGGCACGCCAAGCGCTTCCACATGGTTAAAAAGTGGGGCTACTGCCTCGGGGACAGACCTACATACAAATGCTATCGGGCTTGCTACAGGGCAATGAGCAGCCACTGTCTGCTGCAGGTAACCATCACAAGATTAGAGTGTTGTTTCATTCTTGTCACAAAACTCAAGATTGTAATGAACAGGATTTCACTGCCAGTAAAGTACCTGTGACAGTTTTGAATTTGTCCACCCAGGACCTTTCTTACTACTGCTGCATAGAGCTGCAAGGAGAGGAAGACAAGCTGCTGGCTTCTCTGTCACAGCTGACCAGCAAGGAGGCCGGTGAGAATATGCTCCCCCAACCACAAAGCATACATTTGTCTTTATTTTATGCAGAGAAATACTGTAATTGTGGACCTGTCTTTCCCATGCATCCTTCCTCTGTCTCTGAATAGTAATCTGTGCACTGTTAAGAACCACACAATATGATCATGGACAAGTTGTTCAGTTAAGTTTGGAAAAAGTGGGAAACGTTTAGATTTAATTTCATGATAAAAGTTCTAAGCTTAGTTGGATATTGAAAAAGAAAGGTAGCAGGAGCGCTTCTGGTGTCCCTCAAACCACCAGTGCTCATGGAAGGGAACCTATAGTAAAATATTTCCAGGTCCTGGCACTCAGGATGGTAAGAAGAGCATAAAAGGCCTTTAATTGATAGGGCCAGAAACATTAAAAATATACCAACACGTATCGGCTTGTGCTTTCTACAGGGTGTAGTGACACATTATAGTTGCAGTCACCACATGCGTGCGCTGATGAAAGCATAAAATGTGTTTTTCTGGCCTCAAGGTGCAAAACACAATAAACACAACCAATACGAAACTGAGAATGCAAAAAGAATAGGTCCTCATGTAGACTATGAAAATCCAACATGGACACCAACTGTTGGTGTCTGTGTAGGATTTTCAGTCTTTTTGAGGAAGGCGCAAGCTGAATTTTTTATGTTTCTAGCCCTATGAATTAAAGACCTTTTATGCTTTTCTAACCATCCTGAGTGCCTAGACTTTTTTTTCTTCCACAGTTTTTTGATTATAAGCATTTTGCATTTTGTTAAATAATTAGAGTAATAAGCATGTGATGTGTGTCTCCAGGTCCTACATTTGCAGCAGCACTGTGTCTGTCAGGGCAGAGACAGGGCAGTGTGGTGGTGTACAGAGCAGGACAGTACCCTTTGCAGCCCCTGGGCCCTGTCACCTTCCTCTGGAGACCCCGTGCACAGGGCTCAACCCACAGGCAGCTGTGGATTTGGGCTCATCCCACCATTAAACAGGTATGAAAATTGAAAATTTTAGGGCTTATCATTCTGACAAGAAAATGTTTATTGGTTTTGTGGTGAGCAGTTAAATTTTAGTAGATATGACGGTGAATGAAGCAAGACTGTTGACTCCAGTGACTGCGTTCTTCTTGCAGGACCTTCTTCCTGAGTTACAAACTGTGTGCCAGTGTTGTGAGGCTGTAGTTCCTCCAGCGGCCCCAGTGGTGACACCTGCTGAAGTTCTTCCCACCCTAGAACCAGAGCCCGAAAAGACCACTGAGGCCAAGCAGGTAACTGGAACCAAGAGAAAGCGAGCTTCAAAGGATGCCAGTGGACTTCCTGCCAAGAAGATTCTGGGAGATGGAACCAGATCTCCCACCACACCAGTTACCTGGAAGTCCAGCTCAAATGGAATAGTTATAAAGTTAGTGTAGTTAGTTGTACAATTTGGTTTTGGTTTATTATTTTCGCTCCAAATAATCTTATTTGATGTTTTTGTCTCTCACTCATTAATCTGTTGCAGTGATCTCACAATGGAGATTGTGCGCTATCGCCTGATTGGACCTCACTCTCATTCTGTTCTGGCCGAAACTCTGGAGGCAGCTACAGACTGTGACGTAAGAATTATTTTGTTAGCAATATGAAAAGCAGAGAGCCTCTGAAATATACTGAAAAACGGTGTCTTATGAGTTTTTTTATTAAAGGAAATGGATAAATCTCAGCCCTCTCCCCTCTGGTGGCCTGAGCACTGCAAAGACGAGAGCAAGATGAATCTGCATCAAAAACAAGCCGATGTCTTTCACAATCTGAAAGGTCTATTGTTATTTTATTGTCAAATTGAATCTAAATTCTGTTCGCATACAACATACTTTTGCCATCTGGTCAGTTATGCATGATGATTTAATAACTAACACTGCGCACTTCCTCCAGGCATCTATTCGACTGCAGAGCTCCCCTCAGGCACGGTGCTGGGTCTGACTGTAGATGACCCCAGACTGACTTTACCAACAAAGAAGGTTAAAGCTTTGCCCTGTGTACAGCAGGCACAAGGTAAAATCTGACCTAGCGGACACAGAAGGCACTTTCCAAATACACATAGTTATACGGGCAGACAGTCATAGATTGTTTCCCCCAACTCTGATCAGTAATTGATATCATACCCACTGCAGCACTACACCCCTGTTTGCAGATCGATGTAATGTTCCTGTTCTCATACATGCACGCAAAAAACTGACCATCAATTAAGACATTCCTATAGTTGAGACTAGAATCAGTCTATTTCTGGTCCTGAGGTTGTTTTGGTGAGTGCACATCTGGTTCTGTGCTCCTGGGGGCCTCTGCCTGGCCATGCAGATGTTCCAGGTTCGAATCCTGGCAGGACCCTGCACTCCGAACTCACCCTCAGCGACAGACAACAGCTGATTCTCTGGATATGAAGACTTACTGGAAAGATAAGGGGCTGGTTTCAACAATGTTGTTGATCCGTTTACTGAGTTTTTCTCAGTTTGCGCATTTCTAATTTACAATAATATTAGGCCAAAGAAAAACCAGTCAAATTTAAGGATTAAAAAAAATTATGTATAATACCATAATTATAATCCTTGTTTACTTTGTTTGTCCTTTGCTCACATGACATTAGTTGTGTTTTGTACAGGAACAGAATGTCACCACTTCTAGTATTTTTTTACACATTGGTGCAACCACATGTTCAATCTTGGAATTCTAAATTTAAAAACCAACCATAAATAATCACAAGATATTTGTGCTCTGTTATTTATCAACAGCATTAGCAGAAATAACAGCCATAATAATAAGGCTCAGCTTTAAAAAAACAGCATTATTCTTCTAGTCTGTGACATGTAATCACAAGATGATGAAAACCTCCTACAGACTGTGTCTTTGCCTCAGTCTTTCCTCAGGATTAGGAGAACGGCAGGTGTCACTAGTTTCATGAAAGGGGTTCACATTAGAATTTTTTAACAGAGCTGCTCACTGGCTGACATTGATTGTGACTTTATGACTGCAGCTGCACGATTTTACCAAAGTGTGAATGGCTTTGTAGCAACATTAGCCTATAGTATTTGTAGATTACACCTTATGTTTTTTTAATTCTCCACATAAGAGGAGACCTTGGAAACCTGCCTAAAAAGGACAGGTCTCCTCAAAACTAAAAATACATGTTTTTTTTAAATTTTTTTTTTATCTTACCTGTAGTGCTTTTTATCAGTCTAGATTCGAGTTGCCAAGTGTTGAAGATGTCAGTTTTAGAAGACAAGGAAATGTGCATCTACTCATAGAAGAGAGACTTGTGATAGTTTGAGATGCAAACATCAACAGTGATGACGTACACTTTCTCCTGTGCGGTGGCTGTGGCATGTGTAGTTCGGTTCTGACATGAAACTGCTCACAAGAGGGTCTGTGCATTGTCTTGAGTAGTGGGGTCATGATTTCTGGAAAGAGACACTGCTGTTGAGTTTTTCAAATGTATTTTTTGGTTTATTTTATGGTTAAGTTTTTTTCATTAATTGGAGAAAAGGGTGACATCTCTACGGCAAATATCTCCAACATTCGCACAAAACAAACTAGACTGATAAACATCACAGCAGGTAAGAGGAAAAATATGCATTTTTGATTTTGTAATAAACTGTCCCGTTAAGACTAAAATTACTTGAGTTAATTGGCTAATTTTGCTAAGTATAATTTGAAATAGGTTGTTTTACAGTAAACCTGTAACAGAGACTGGGATGACTGTAACAAATTTCTTGCAATATTTCTCAAAATGTTTATCTGTAAATTAAGCTAAGATCTTCATGATTTAGACCCTTTTTTAATGAAATACCACATTTTCATGCAAAGGACGTGTTTTTTTCCTTCAAAAATCTGTTATGAAGTTTGATCAGGGTGTAATTCACGGATACTTTATTTTCATTCTGACCATGAAAAACGTGAAAAGAATTAAATGCAGTACTCAGGTCTTGACGTAAAAATAGCATCAAGTACTCAATTCCATACAAAATAAATAGATACCTATAATAAAGCTTTAACTTGAAATTCAAATCACAGAAAATATTAAAAGGAGAAAATGACTGAGTATAGATTTTAGATGTTACAGCACTCTTTATTGTATTTAGAGTATACAAATTTGAGTAACCATGCTTGCATAAATGAAGCTGTATCTTAATGAATAATATCTAAAAGAGGGACTGTTGCAGCATGTTCCTGTTTGCACAGCTGAATGTGATTAATAAATCAGCGATCAATTTGCTCTTCATTTAGAAGTTGGGTTTTAAATTTACGAAAGAATAATGCTTTCACTTGAGATTAAAAAAAGCCCTGTTTTTCAAAATTAATGAGATTATTGTCTTGAAATTAAAAGAAAAAGAATAGTATATTTATAGTATATTTATATACTATATATAGTATAGTGAATGCATTATGCTTTGGTGCATTATGCTCTCCTGACACGAGTGATGCTGCTCATACAAGTGCGTGTCATGCGTGTGCTGTGTTTGTTTCAGAGGTTGACAAGGAGAAGAGGAGGGAGCTGATGCTGCGGGGAGTACCTGAACCCTGCTGTCAGAGTTTCCTGTGGGAGCAGTCTGTCCGGGACAACGTCACTGATAACAAGATATCCGAGCAGGTCCTTTATCGTACTCCTAACACCAGAAATGTCTTACAGTAATTTTCACTAATCCTTCTTATACTCTTGCTTACGGTCTATGTTGGGGTCAACGATATTGTTTTTTCAGGGCTGATACTGATGCTGATTATTAGTAGGTAATGAGTATAACCAATATTTGGAACCAATATGTCTTCAAAATAAAAATGAAAATCTTTCTGTTATATTCCAAATTCTAAATATTAACAAACTCCAACACAAAACTTTGTATGTATATATAATAATTTAAATTAAAAAAATGAATAAATAACAATAGCTCCCTGAGGTTTCACAAAGTAAAAGTTCCTCCAATGCTGACACCTTCTTTGCCCTTTTTCATTACTTAATTTTATCTGCAATCATTAAATAAAACACCGGCACAGATGGTCTGCAAAATGCCAAATATCGTCCCCAATAATTGGCCAGGCCAATATGTGTCAACCCCTAGTCTGTGTGCCGCATTAATTATATGTGGCTTCCCTCTACATCATAGCCAAACAGCTCTATTTCCAGAAGCACAGATGAGTTTAGATGTAGTTCTTACTGTTGGCATTTTCTTTTTATTTACTTTCTTTTATCTTATCTTTATTTTATTTATTTATTTATTTGATCTTTTCTTTTTATTGACTACAGGAGTTGAACCGTAGGAGAAGTGAAGTGCTGGTGCCGGGCTCTCAGCTGAGCCCCACTCCCCTGCAGGGCCGAGTCCCCATCCTGCTGGTTCATCAACCTGGCAAGCAGGTGGGACATGAGATGAGCAACTGGGGTGCTGGATGGGACCTGCTGCTTCCTAAAGGGTGGGGCATGGCCTTCTGGATCCCACTGGTAGGTAGCATGAACAGAGCCTTAAATTGATTGTATTTCACTTTTCTCTCTTTTCATTTCTAACAGAAAGCAGCAGTTGTTGAACAATTCTATTTTGCATTTATTTTACAGTAGTAGCAGAATATTTGGTTTAGGCCATTTTAGACGTTAGCCCTTTGAAACCTGGGCAAGTAGGCCTTTTTTCTTTCAAACCTATGGGAGGCAATGAGTAATTTAAGAAGAAATAACCCAGAAATTGGCTAGAAATTTGTAAGAAATTCATGAAAAACAAACGGCAACTTTCTTAGGGTCCAAAGGTAAGAAAAGTACCAGAAAAGTGATGCCAATCTCAGGATTCCAAGGGTTAATGCATATCAGCTATAGTATGTTGGGTGTAGTGGGAAGGCCTGCTTCATAATATTTGGGCAAATTTATCAAAACTTTCTTGGTTTTGAGGTATTTTACAGAAGGTGCTGTGAGGGTGCATGTGTATAATGCAGTGGTTGTCAGTGAAAGATGTTTTCATTATTTAGTCGCCTCCTCCATGTTTTGGGGCAGTTCCATTTTGTTTGGACAAGCACTGTGAAATGTGAAATGTACCTTGAAATTTAAAGCCAGACAGGAAGCCCCTCAGGTTTGCTTTGTTTGCTAAAAAAAAACAGTGTTTACTCTTTTCTGCTTTGTGTCTGCCAGGTGTACAGAGGAGTTCGCATCGGAGGGCTGAACATGAGTCTGAAACACTCTCAGAATAAAGGAGCCCCCCACTTCCCCCACGATTTCCCAGACTGCCCTGGAGGCGTTCGTTTTCAGGAGGAGCAGGAGGCAGAGCTCCTGGACAAGTTTAAAAGGTCAGCTGAAAATGGAGCGGGAAAGGAACCAAACATAATAATGTGTTTGTGATTATTATTATCACTTGTTTTCAATGGGGACTTCTTGTGCTGCCAAAGCTTTTGTGTGTCTTGTAAAGTGACTTTGGCATATAACTAGTGTGTCAGGCTGCTGATAGAAAACAGAATGTTAAGAACTTGCCCAGAATATAGACGGACGTGTTTTAAATTACCCTTTTCAACTGCAAAGGAAAGTGTTTTCAGTTAAATAAACATAAAGTAAGGTGATAATGGGACCATGTTGGAGCTAAAGATGCTTCGTAGTGTTCTGTTACTGCATGACTGTACAATCATCTGCAAGGAAAAGATAATATTCGCTTGCCTGCAGCATAAGTAAGTAGTGCAAATGTCAGTGGATTAGAGGTTTTGATAGAAGAAAGAACTCCAAAGCTCTGACCCGAGTTAATTTCCATTATGCAGATCTTTCCCAGCATGCAGACGGGATGCTAATGAGGCTGCATGCTTCTCATCCTCTACTATCCGCTGAGCAGCAGTCATGATTTGTTACATAAATTGGCAGGGTTGCCCCCAACAGTTTGACAAGGGTTTGACCTTCTGATCTCTTCTGTAGGCGTCCGCCCGCCAAAAGAACCAATTACATTAAACATGGCTGTCTGGCTCCGTTCTGTTGCCCTTGGCAACAGCTGGCCGAGGAGTGGAAGCTTATCTTGAGGGAGGGAGAAGAGGAGAGGAAAGGAGACAGCCGGACCCAAAGCACAACAGAGGCTGACACAGTGATGGAGGAGGAGATGACATCACATGGAGATATCACTGTCACGAAGCCTCCGAGCCGCATCACCGTACTGAGGTAAATGTTGTTGTGATATATTCTGAAGATTTATTCTTTTTTATGCCCCTACATTGCAGTAACCGTGGCCGGACGCGTTATGTTTTTTGGGTTGTTTGTCCATCTGTCTGTCCGTTCGTCCTTGCGCTCACCCCATTTTCGCGAGAGAGATATCTCAAGAACGCCTTAAGGGAATTTCTTGAAATTTGGCACAAAAGTGCGCAGAGATTAGTCAAGGGAGAGAGTTCCATTTATCCTCATAAAACCATCACCATTGGTTGTTTTTATGCCTCATAGGAACAGAAAGTCACTGAGGCTGCTTTCTGGTTGGTGCAGACCGACGACATCTAAAGGACAAAGGCCGTGCCGTGTTGGAGAGGGGCCACCTCTCGACCGCTCAGCTATGACATCATTTCTCATGGCACATGGGATGAGTCTGGTTTGGGTGCGCCTGTCAGTTCTATCCAAGGGCAAACCAGAGCTCCACGCCATGGTGTGTGTGCCAACCGCAGAAGACCTGAAGCTGCTGAACAAAAAGCCTGTGAGCAGCGGCCCCCAGGAGCCCCCACACAGAAACCAATTCAAGAGTAGAATCAGACACCGAAAGAGGGACCCCAAGAAAGCTGCTACACCATCTTTGAATACTGATAACAAGACTGAGAGCCAAAAAGTAGACCCTCCCTCTGTCTCTGAACCAAACCCCACCACACCTGAAGAGCCGAAATCATCTCCCCAGACTTCCTTGCAACTCGTCTTCGGGCTGTGGCCGGATCCTCTGCCGTGTGTCACCGCTCACTGCTCCCGGGTGACTCTGGGCTGGGTCACTCAGGGCGACTTCTCCCTGTCTGCAGGATGTGGGGAGGCTCTGGGGTTTGTCAGTGTTTCCGGCCTCATTAACACCCTCATAAACCAGCCGATGGAACACAGAGGAATGTTGCTGCTGCGCAACCCCAAATCCCTGCAATACCGCTTTGCTAAAATCAACATAGAGGTCTGATTGGAACATCTGAGCCCATGCAGAACTTTGCTTCCAGAAAGAACTAAACTTTTGTGTAATGAAGAAAGAACAACACGACCTATGTCATGCAAATGCCTAAAATTATAAGCATTAAGACAAAATGCTTCATTTAGTAAGTGAAAGTGTACTCTAAGGCACTAGCTAAAGACATAAAGGGATAGTTTGCATTGTTTAAAATCAGGGTTATACGCAGTTCCAATCCATAGTCTGTGTATTGTATACAGTAGATGGTGGTCGGCACACCAGTGTGGAGAAATTGAAGGAGTGCCGACATTAAGCTAATCAAACTGTAAGATGGGGGCAGCAGCAAAACATAATTTTACCACTTAAAAGGATGCTACAATTTAAGTGCGTGCTATATTGACAGTATTTTTTACCACTTTACCTTTCTGTCTGTTCTGTCTGGGTTAACCTGTGTTCTAAAAAAACAGTGCACATGCACTTATTTTGGTGGGAAAGGGTTTTAACACAAACTATCTGATCAAGGAAGCATTGGAACAGCAGCTCCTGTGTTGAGGGATGTTAAATTATTGTTTTCCTCACAGGAATCTGGTTTAAAAGAGAGCAACATAACAGCTTGATTTCCCCATTGCAAATTTCTGTCTGATGGCAAGGCAGTTAAAATATTCTCAATATTGCTTTCATTTATGGTACTAATATTTTTAGGTTATGCTGTTTTCAGGTAGCAAAAATGCATATCTCTGCTTCCCCTGTCCACAACAGTACTTTGCGTTCCGTGTTGGAGTCTTGCCTGCTCCCCTGAGGGCATTGAGTGTAATACACTGGTAACGCGTAAGTACCTCAACCAACCCTGCTTTAAAGAAAAAAGCATCCCTTTAACAGCATGCATGGGGCATGACTATAAGCCACCTGGTGGAAGATGAAAGAATTTTTAGTTGTGTTTATTTTTCTCTGGGAAGAGGTATCCATCTTGTTTTACTAGCAACACCAATGCCTTTGTCAGGGGGATGCTCTACAAAGGAATCATTTAAATAAAGTTTTGTTTAATCAATCAGGTTTCCCAAATTGATTTATTTATGGCGTATTTAACATCCCTCTATATGTATGATAATGATGCTGTGAATATTTATGTCGGTGGCTTTCTCTTCCTTTTAAAGAGGCAAATTAATGGGTTTGAATTAGAAAGAAGAGCATTGAGAAGGTTTTGTCTGAACATCTATCTATACAAGCAAAAAGTGTGTGTGTGTGCGCGCGCGTGTGTGAATGAATGAGAGAGAGAGAGAGAGAGAGAACCATTTATGTGAATTACTTGTGTATTTCTTCGGACCCAAGGATGCACATTGTCGAATTTAGAGCAATTTAGAAAAGCAATGCGTTCAATGATAATATTAATAAACTTAATAAACTGGTACAAAGTAAGTCATATACCATTGATTTGCATGGTTCTCCAACTTTATAGCAACATAATTTAATATGTCTCATGTTTGGACATCAAAATAGTATAACAATATAATAACAAAATCAGAAAAAGTCATGAAAAATAAACATCATATACTATGTCTTAAAAATGCAAAAAAATAGAAAAAAAATCATGGCATAGTATTTCATAAAAATGTAAAGAGAAGCCATAGTATAGCATGTCATCAAACAAAACCCCCCCAAACAATAAAAACTTTTAGTAAGCCTTAAAAATGGAAAAATGTCATGTGACAGCATGTCTTGCAAAAAATGTCATAGTATAGTTTGTCTTAAAAATGGAAATAAACATCATAGTTTACTATGGCTTAAAAAGGAAAAAAAAACGACCCATTGTATTGTATGTCTAAAAATAATAAGAATGTGTCGTAGTGTAGTAAGTCTTAAAAACAAAAAGGTATTATGTTGGAAAAATGTTAGTATAGTATGTCATAGAAACCAGAAATAAGTCCTAGTGTAGTATTAGTCTTAAAAATGCAACAAAAAAAAATTTAATAGTATAATATGCCAGAAAATGTCACAGTAAAGTATGTCATAAAAAAGAAAAAACCCAAAACGTCACAAAATACTATGTCATAAAGTTGCAAAAAAAACCTATTAGTAAAGATGTATATAAAAAAAAGTTATAATGTAGTATGTCATAAAAATAATAAAAGAAGTCATACTATGATGCAAAAAAGTCATATTATAGTCTTATAGCATTTAAAAGTGCAAAAAAAACATACCATTTCATAAAAATCTGAAAAAGCTAGTATAATATGTCTTAAAAGCAAAGAAAATAATATCATACCTCTTAAAAATGTGAAAAAAATATGTGTCATAAAAATCAGTAAAGTCATGCTATAGTATGTAAATTAGCAAAAAATGTAGTAGTATAGTATGTCAGAAAAATAAAAAATGTCTTAGTATAGCATGTCTTAAAAATAAAAAGTGCAAAAAATTGTCATAGTATGTCACGAAACTCAAATCATTGAGTTCATCATCTTTTTTCCCATATTCTATATTATGATGGGTCTCCACAAGCTGTAAATGTCGTCTTCAGCATTTTTTATGACATGTCAAAATTTGACATTTTTGGACATAACAAATTGCGTTATGGCGTTTTTGGTCATTTTTTCTACATGCTAAATAATGACGTATTTGGCCTTTTTTTCCACATTGTATACTATGACTAATCTCTGCAAGCTATAATTTGTTGTTTTCAGCCATTTTTATGACGTCAAAATTTGACGTTTTCAACATACTATACTATGGCATTTTTGACCATTTTTTCAACATGCTAAATTACGACGTTTTTGGCCTTATTTGGCCATTTTTTCCCACATTGTATACTATGATGGGTTTCAACAAGCAAAAATATGTCGTTTTTTTAGCCATTTTTATGACATCAAAATTTGACATTTTCAACATGCTATACCATGGTGTTTTTGGCCATTTTTTGACATGCTAAATTATGAACATTTTTTACCTTTTTTGGCTGTTTTTTACTGCATTGTATACTGTGACGTGCCTCTACAAGCTATAATATGTCATTTTCATTCAGCCACTTTTATGACATGTCAAAATTTGCTGTTTTTGACATACTATACTATGGCGTTTTTGTCCATTCTTTCGACATACTAAATTATAATGATTTGGGCCTTTTTTTCCACTTTGTATGCTATGACGTGACTCTACAGGCTATGATATGTCGTTTTCAGCCTTTGTATGTTATAACGCAACTCTAAAGGCTATAATATATTGTTTTCCGCCATTTTTGGGGCATTTCAAAATTTGACATTTTTCGCCATATACTATAGTATGCAATTGTTTGGCCAGTTTTCAACATGCTAAATTATGACTTTCTTGGCATCTTTGTCCACTTTGTATGCTATGACGCGACTCTAAAGGCTATAAGATATCGTTTTCAGACATTTTTGGGGAATGTCAAAATTCGACATTTTTCGCCATACTATAGTATGCGATTTTTGGCAGGTGCTAAATTATGACTTTTATAGCTGTCTTTTCCACTTTGTATGCTATGATGCAACTCTGACGGCTAGAATATGTTGTATTCTGCCATTTTCATTCAAAACTTGACATTTTTTTGCCGAAAAGCTATAATATGTCGCATCTGTTTTCAGACATTTTTGGTGCATATCAAAATTTGACATTTTTTTGCCATACTATAGTATGCGATTTTTGGCCATTTTTCACCATGCTAAATTATGACTTTTTTGGCCTTCTTTTCGAATTTGTATGCTATGACGCGACTCTAAAGGTTACAATATGTCGTTTTCAGACATTTTTGGGGAATGTCAAAATTCAACATTTTTCGCCATACTATAGTATGCGATTTTTGGGCATTTTTTCAACATGCTAAATTATGACTTTTTGGCCTTCTTTTCGAATTTGTATGCTATGACGCGATTTTTAAGGCTATAAAATGTCGTTTTCAGACATTTTTGGTGCATATCAAAATTTTCAACATTTTTTGCCATACTATAGTATGTGATTTTCGGCCATTTTTCACCATGCTAAATTCTGACTTTTTTGGCCTTTTTTTCCGACTTTGTATGCTATGAAGCGACTCTAAAGGTTATAATATGTCATTTTCAGAAATTTTTGGGGAATGTCAAAATTCGACATTTTTCGCCATACTATAGTATGCGATTTTTGGGCATTTTTCAACATGCTAAATTATGACTTTTTTGGCCTTCTTTTCGAATTTGTATGCTATGACGTGACTCTAAAGGTTACAATTAGGGCCGGGACTCAATTAAAAAAATTAATCTAATTAATCAGAGGCTTTGTAATTAATAATCGAAATTAATCGCATTTTAATCGCATATGTCTATGCTACCATCCGCCCGCTTTTTAAAACAAAATTTCCCATCCGTGGGGCCAACCAAAGCGGTCTCATCTGCTTCTTCGTTCATTGTTGTTGTCTGTAGCATGGATGGTCTGAAGTCATGAACGGTAGGTGGTGCGCTAGTATAATCGGTCCCCCGGAAACTCATCAAGTGAGAAAGCTTCCGTGGTGCAAAAATTGGTGTGATTAAAATGCGTTAATTTTTTTAACGCATTATTTTTGTGTAATTAATTAATCGTGATTAATGCGTTAAAGTCCCGGCCCTAGTTACAATATGTCGTTTTTCAGAGACATTTTTGGGGAATATCAAAATTCAACATTTTTCGCCATACTATAGTATGCGATTTTTGGCCATTTTTCAACATGCTAAATTATGACTTTTTTGGCCTTTTTTTCCGACTTTGTATGCTATGACGCAACTGTAAAGGCTATAAGATGTTGTTTCCCGCCATTTTTGGGGAATGTCAAAATTTGACTTTTTTCGCCATACTATAGTATGCGATTTTTGGCCATTTTTCAACATGCTAAATTCTGACTTTTTTGGCCTTTTTTCCGACTTTGTATGCTATGACGCAACTGTAAAGGCTATAAGATGTTGTTTCCCAGCCATTTTTGGGGAATGTCAAAATTTGACTTTTTCCGCCATACTATAGTATGCGATTTTTGGCCATTTTTCAACATGCTAAATTCTGACTTTTTTGGCCTTTTTTCCGACTTTGTATGCTATGACGCAACTGTAAAGGCTATAAGATGTTGTTTCCCGCCATTTTTGGGGAAGGTCAATATTTTACATTTTTCGCCATACTATAGTATGCGATTTTTGGCATTTTTTCAACATGCTAAATTATGACTTTTTGGCCTTCTTTTTGAATTTGTATGCTATGACGCGATTTTTAAGGCTATAAAATGTCGTTTTCAGACATTTTTGGTGCATATCAAAATTCAACATTTTTTGCCATACTATAGTATGTGATTTTCGGCCATTTTTCACCATGCTAAATTCTGACTTTTTTGGCCTTTTTTCTGACCTTGTATGCTATGAAGCGACTCTAAAGGCTATAATATGTCATTTTCAGAAATTTTTGGGGAATGTCAAAATTCGACATTTTTCGCCATACTATAGTATGCGATTTTTGGCCATTTTTCACCATGCTAAATTAGGACTTTTTTGGTCTTCTTTTCGAATTTGTATGCTATGACGCGACTCTAAAGGCTATAAGATGTCGTTTTCAGACATTTTTGGGGAATGTCAAAATTCGACATTTTTTCGCCATACTATAGTATGCGATTTATGGGCAATTTTTCAACATGCTAAATTATGACTTTTTTGGCCTTCTTTTCAATTTTGTATGCTATGACGCGATACTAAAGGCTATAAGATGTCGTTTTCAGACATTTTTGGGGAATGTCAAAATTTGACTTTTTTTGCCATACTATAGTATGCGATTTTCGGCCATTTTTCAACATGCTAAATTCTGACTTTTTTGGCCTTTTTTCGGACTTTGTATGCTATGACGCGACTGTAAAGGCTATAAGATGTCGTTTTCAGACATTTTTGGTGCATATCAAAATTTGACATTTTTTGCCATACTATAGTAAGCGATTTTTGGGCATTTTTTCAACATGCTAGATTGTGACTTTTTGGCCTTTTCTCTTACTTTGTATGCTATGAAGCGACTCTAAAGGCTATGAGATGCCCTTTTCAGACATTTTTGGGGAATGTCAAAATTCAAAATTTTTCGCCATACTATAGTATGCGATTTTTGGCCATTTTTCAGCTTGCTAAATTATGACTTTTTTGGCCTTCTTTTCGAATTTGTGTGCTATGACATGACTCTAAAGGCTATAAGATGTCGTTTTCAGACATTTTTGGTGCATATCAAAATTCAACATTTTTTGCCATACTATAGTATGCGATTTTTGGGCATTTTTTCAACATGCTAAATTATGACTTTTTGGCCTTCTTTTTGAAGTTGTATGCTATGACGCGACACTACAGGCTACAAGATGTCGTTTTCAGACATTTTTGGTGCATATCAAAATTTGACATTTTTTGCCATACTATAGTATGCGATTTTTGGCCATTTTTCAACCATGCTAAATTATGACTTTTTTGGTCTTCTTTTCGAATTTGTATGCTATGACGCGACTCTAAAGGCTGTAAGATGTTGTTTCCCGCCATTTTTGGGGAATGTCAAAATTTGACTTTCTTCGCCATACTATAGTATGCGATTTTTGGCCATTTTTTTTATGCTAAATTCTGTCTTTTTTGGCCTTTTTTTTCCGACTTTGTATGCTATGAAGTGACTCTAAAGGTTATAATATGTCATTTTAAGAATTTTTGGGGAATGTCAAAATTCAACATTTTTCGCCATACTATAGTATGCGATTTTTGGGCATTTTTCACCATGCTAAATTAGGACTTTTTTGGTCTTCTTTTCGAATTTGTATGCTATGACGCGACTCTAAAGGTTACAATATGTCGTTTTCAGAAATTTTTGGGGAATATCAAAATTCAACATTTTTCGCCATACTATAGTATGCGATTTTTGGCCATTTTTCACCATGCTAAATTATGACTTTTTTGGTCTTCTTTTCGAATTTGTATGCTATGATGTGACTTTTAAGGCCATAAGATGTTGTTTCCCGCCATTTTTGGGGAATGTCAAAATTTGACTTTTTTTTCGCCATGCTATAGTATGCGATTTTTGGGCATTTTTTTCAACATGTTAAATTATGACTTTTTTGGCCTTTTTTCCGACTTTGTATGCTATGACGCGACTCTAAAGGCTATAAGATGTTGTTTCCCGCCATTTTTGGGGAATGTCAAAATTTGACATTTTTTACGCCATACTATAGTATGCGATTTTTGGCCATTTTTCAACATGCTAAATTCTGACTTTTTTGCCTTCTTTTCGAATTTGTATGCTATGACGCGACTCTAAAGGTTATAATGTGTCATTTTAAGAAATTTTTGGGGAATGTCAAAATTCAACATTTTTTGCCATACTATAGTATGCGATTTTTGGCCATTTTTCACCATGCTAAATTAGGACTTTTTTGGTCTTCTTTTCGAATTTGTATGCTATGACGCGACTCTAAAGGCTATAAGATGTTTTTTCCGCCATTTTTGGGTAATGTCAAAATTTGACTTTTTTTGCCATACTATAGTAAGCGATTTTTCAGCCATTTTTTTCAACATGCTAAATTATGACTTTTTTGGCCTTTTTTCCGACTTTGTATGCTATGACGCAACTGTAAAGGCTATAAGATGCCCTTTTCAGACATTTTTGGGGAATGTCAAAATTTGACTTTTTTCGCCATGCTATAGTATGCGATTTTTGGCCATTTTTTAATATGCTAAATTCTGTCTTTTTTGGCCTTTTTTCCGACTTTGTATGCTATGACGCAACTGTAAAGGC